>NW_006921637.1:2169817-2195355 GCF_000298275.1 Orycteropus afer afer | reverse complement strand
CAAGCAAAGTTGTATCATCTGCATATCTCAGGTTGTTAATGATTCTTCCTCCAATCCTGATGCCATGTTTTTCTTCATATAGTCCAGCTTCAGATTATTTGCTCAGCATATAGATTGAATAAGTGTGGAGAAAGGATACAACCCTGACGCCTTTTTTAGGAACTCCTCTATATTGCCTTAATTCTTATGCTGTTCCCAGTGTCTTCCTTTGTCTTGATAATTTTGTGCTGACCTCCCCCTTACTGTATATTGCCTTCCCATTCACAAAAGTTAATATGTGTCTATCTTCCAGTTAGTGATTTACTCTCTCTTTCCCTGCTACCCATGGTAATCTTCAAAGAATGACTCTGTGTGTAAACCTTTTCTTGTTCATCCATGTTATGAGAGGTTTTTGCAGATTGTTATTCTTTAACATTGAGTAGTATTCCATTGTAGTACCATACTTTGTTTATCCATTCATCCATTGATGGGCACTTAGGTTGTTTTTGTCTTTTTACTGAAAAATGCTGCTATGAACATGGCTGTGCATATGTCTGTTCATGTTATGGCTCTTATTTCTCTAGGAAATAAGAGTAGTAGAATTCTAGTAGTAGAATTGTTGGAGCATATATTTCTAGTTATAGCTTTTTAGGGAAATGCCATATCATTTTCCTCAATGGTTGTACCTTCTTACAGTCCCACTAGCAGTGTATGAGTGTTCCAGTCTCTCTACACCCTCACCAGATTTGTTTTCTGATTTTTTTGAACTTTGCTATTCATGTTGGGGTGAAATGATATCTCACTGACCGTGAACATTTCTTCATGTGTTTGTTGGCCACCTGAATGTCTTCTTTGGTGAAGTATCTGTTAATGATCTCTGCCCATTTTTTAATTAGATTGTTTATCTTTTTGTTGTGGAGGTTTTGAAGTTTTCTATAAATTTTAAACATTAGTCCCTTGTCCAATATGTCACTGTCAATTTTTTTTCCCCAGTCGGTTGATTCTCTTTCCCCTCTTTTGGCAAAGTCTTTTGATGCACATAAATATTCCATTTTTAGGAGTTCCCTGGTGGCCTAGTTTGTCTTCCACAGATGGTACATTTTTCAGTTATGTATGATAGTGTATGTATGCTATGTGACCCTAATTTTGCCCCTGATGATCTTTATAGTTTTAGGTTTTACATTCAGGTCTTTGATCCATCTTGAACTACTTTCTGTATATCATGAGAGATATGGATTCTGTTTTATTTTTTTGCAAATGGATATCCAGTTTTGACAGCACCATTTGTTCAAGAGACTCTCTTCTGCCATTTAATGGGTCTCAGCTATTTGTCAAAGATCAGCTGTCCATAAGTGGATGGATTTACTTCTGGGTTCTCAATTCTATTCCACTGATCTATGTGTCTGTCATTGTACAAATACCAGCATGTTTTGACTACTATAGTTTTGAGATCAGGGAGTATGAGGCCTCTTACTTGGTTGTTATTTAGTTGTGTTTGCTTATCAGGGTCTTTTTCCTTTCTCTATAAAGTTGTTGATTGTTTTTTCTATCTCTTTAAAGAATGATGAGCTGCTACATGAGAGAAAGATGAGGTATTCTGCTTCCATAAAAGTTTATAGCCCTGGAAACCCTCTAGGCTGTTCTACTCTATCCTATAGGGTTGTTATGAGTCAAAATCTACTCAATGGCAGTAGGTTTGGGTTTGGTTTGGTTTAAGGAATGATGATGGAATCTGGATCAGGATTGCATTATATATGTAGATGGCTTTGGGTAGTATTGACAGTTCCACCATGTTAAGTCTTCCTATCCATGAGCATGGTATATTCTTCCTCTTATGTGTGTCTCTTTTGGTTACATTTTGTAGTTTTCTTTGTGTAGGTTTTTCTGTCTCTAGTTGGATTTATTCCTAAATCTTAATTTCTAAATTGGGTTTTTATTGTAAATGGTATTGTTTTTCTGATTTTCTTTTCAGAGTTCTCTTTGTTAGTGTAGAGGAACTCTACTGATTTTTGTCTGTTGATATTGTACCCTGATGCTTCCCTGAATCCTTCTATTAGACTTAATAGTTTTCCTGTTGAGTCTCTGGGATTTTCTCTGTATAGGATATCATCTGCAAATGGAGATGGTTTTACTTCTTTGCCAATTTGGATGCTATTGTCCATATCTTTTGTGCATATTTCTGTGTCTTTCCTTTCCCAGTGTCACCATGCTGGTCATGGACTCTATCCATACCACCCCTCCCCTCACCCAAATCAACATGTGACCCCCAACTAGTCTGAAATTTTCCCTCCCCTTCCCTCCTGTCCCTGGTAACAAAGAAAGTGAATTTCCTTCCCTGAGTAAATCTTTCCTTAAATTTTTACAATACAGAACTCTTACAATATTTGTCTTTCTGTGATTGACTTATTTCACTCAATGTCCTCCAAATTCATCCACATTGTGAGATTTATGTATTCTTTATTATTCTTTCATGTTGTATACTGTTCCATTGTGTGAATGTACCATAGTTTGGTTATCCATTCATCTGTTGGTGGGCAGTTAGGTTGTTGCCATCTCTTTGCCATAGTGAATTGTACTGCAGTGAACATGGGTATGCATATGTCTATTCATGTCCTGTCTCTCACCTCTTTATTGTATATTCCTAGTAATGGAATTGCTGGATTAAATGGTATTTCTATTTTCAGTTTTTTAAGGAAACCATACCATTTGCCACAATGGTTGTACCATTTTGCACTCCCACCAGCAGTGAATGACAGTCCCAATGTCTCCACACCCTTACCAGCATTTGTTATTTTCTGGCTTGTTGAACTTTGCTATTATTGCTGGGGTGAGATGATATCTCATTGTTCTTTGGATTTGCGTTTCTCTAATGGCTAATGATTGTATGGGAGTTCTGGTAGCATAGTGCCTAAGGAACTTGACTGCTAACCAGAAGGCTGGCGGTTCAAACCCACCAGCCACTCCTCAGAAGGAAGGTTGGGCAATCCTACTTCCGTAGTGATACTGCCTCGGAAACCCAAGGAGGGGTCGCTATGAGTCGGGGCCGACTTGACGGCATATAACAACAACAACAACAACAATGATTGTGAGCATTTCCTCATCTGTTTGTTGGCTACCTGTATATCTTCTTTAGTAAAGTGTCTGTTCATGTCCTTTGCCCATTTTTGAATTCAGTTGTTTGTCTTTTTGGTGTTGAGGTGTTGAAGTTTTCTATAAAATGTGGAGATAAGTCACTTGTTAGATATGCCATAACCAATTTTTTTTTTTTTTTCTAATCTGTAGGTTCTGTTTTTACCCTTTTGGAGAAGTCTTTTGATGCAAATAAGAATTTAATTTTGAAATAGGTCCCAGGGTTCTCTCCTCATCCAGAGCAAAGAAGAATGAAGAAAACCAAAGATGCATGGAAACAATTAGTCCAAGGGACTGGCAGACCATGCTATCCTGAGCCTTTATAACCATGAGACCAGAAGAACTTTTGTGGCACAAGTACATATGTAAGTTTATCTTCACCATCTAGAAGAACTAAATGGTGCCCAGCTACTATTGTCAACAACTCAGAGGGGGATCAGTGTAGGAGACCCTGGATAGAGTGGGAAAACAATATGGAACAAAGCTTAAAATCATTAAAAAAAAACATGTTCGCTGGTCTGATAACCCCTAGCCACCCTTCTGGTCTGGAATCAAAGTCACTCCTCTGACTCCCAGCCAAGCAATAGACAGGCATATGGAGTGACATTTACATCAGGTAAATACACTCCTTGGAGCAATCAATCATGGGAAAACAGAAAAGCAGTGCACAGAGAGACAGTTTGGGGGTTGAGAATGTGTGGGAGGGAAGGACACAAGGAAGAGGTTAACTATGGGGAGAAAGTGAGAAGAGACCTGTTACATTGTGGGGAATTGCAGTCAATGTTATGAGACAAAATGTGTATGAACTTCTATATGGAAAATGAATTTGTTCTGCAAACTTTCACCCAAAGCACAATTAAAAAAAAAAAAAAAAAACCAAACTCATCGCCGTCAAGTCAGATCTGACTCATAGCAACCCCTCCTTGGGTTTCCAAGGCAGTATCACTACTGAAGTAGATTGCCCAACCTTCCTTCCAAGGAGTGGCTGATGGGTTTGAACCACCAGCCTTCTGGTTAGTAGTCAAATGCCTTACGCACTATGCCACCAGAGCTCCTCAAATCACAATAAAAATTTAAAACAAAAAAGGTCCCAATCATCTAGTTTCTCTTCTGCTGATTGTGCATTTGGGGTTATGCTTGATAGTCTATTTATGCTGTATATTACAGCCCCGAGATTTGCCCCTATTTTATCTTTAATGAATTTTATAGTTTCGGATTTTACATTTAAGTCTTTGAACCAACTTGAATTCGTTTTTGTGTATGGGGTGGGTCTCGTTTCATTTTTCTGCAAGTGGATATCCAATTTTGCCAGCACCATTTGTTAAAAAGGCTCTCTGTCCCCCTTTTTAATGGATTTTGGCCCTTTGTCAATGATCAGCTGTCCATAGATGGATGGGTCTGTTTCCAGGTTTTTTATTCTGTTCCATTGGTCTATTTGTCATTGCACCAATACCACTGTTTTTGAGTACTATGTCTGTATAGCAGGTTTTGAGATCCAAGAATGTGAAAACTCCTAATCTGTTTTTCTTCTTCAGCAGTGCTTTATCTGAGGTCCCTTTCCTTTCCATATGAAATTAGTGATTGGTTTTTCCATATCCTTAAAGAATGTTGATGGGATCTGGACTGGGATAGCATTGAACCTGTAGATTGCTCTGGGTAGTATTGACATTTTCATAATATTCAATCTTCCTATCCACGAACCTGGCATATTCTTCCATTTATGTAGATCCCTTGCAGTTTCTTGTAGTTGTGTTTTGTAGTTTTCTTTGTATAGGTCTTTTGTGTCACTGGTAATTTTCATTCCTAAGTACTTTATCTTTTTGGTAGCTATTGTAAAAGGTATTATTTTCCTTATTTCCTTTTCACAGGTCTTTTTGTTGCTGTAGAGGAATCCAACTGATTTTTGTATGTTGACCTTGTATCCTGCCACTTTGCTGAACCTTTCTATTAGTTCCAGTATTTTTTTTTTTCCTGAGTCTTGGGTTTTCTATGTATAACATCATGTCCTCTGCAAATAGAGATAGCTTTATTTCTTCTTTGCTAATTTGGATGCCTTTTATTTCTATTTCTTGCATTATTGCCCTGGCTAGGACTTCCAATACAATGTTGAATAGAAGTGGTGATAGTCGGCATCCTTGCCTGGTTCCCATTCACAAGGGTAATGCTTTGAGTCTTTCCCCATTAACAATAATGTTGGCTTTTGGTTTTGCATATATGCCCTTTATTACATTGAGCATTTTCCCTTCTATCCCTATTTTGCTGAGAGTTCTGAACAGGAATGGGTGTTGGATTTTATCAAATCCTTTTCAGCATTGATTGATATGTTCATATGGTTCTTTTATTTTGTTCTGTTTATGTGGTGGATTACACTGATTGTTTTTCTGAGGTTGAACCATCCTTGCATACCTGGTATGAATCTCATTTGATCATGATGTATTATTTTTTTGATGTGTTGTTGGATTCTGTTGGCTAGGATTTTGTTGAAGATTTTGCATCTATATTCATGAGGTATATTGGTCTGTAGTTTTCCTTTTTTAGTGGTGTGTTTCCCTGGTTTTGGTATCAGTGTTATGCTTGCTTCGCAGAATGAATTTGGGAGTATTCCATCATTTTCTATGTTCTGGAATAGTTTGAGTAGTATAGGTGTCAGCTCCTCCCTGAATGTTTGGCAAAATTCCTTAGAGACACCATCTGGGCCAGGACTTTTTTTGTCTGGGGAGTTTTTTTTTATGACCTGCTCAATTTCTTCTTTTGTTATCAGTCTGTTCACATATGCTGTCTCAGATTGGATTAGTTTAGGTAGGTCTTGTGTTTCTAGAAATTTGGCCATCTCTTCTAGATTCTTAGATCTGTTGGAGTACAATTCTTTATAATATACTGCTATTTTCTTTTTCATTTCAGTTGCTCCTGTTGTGATGTCACCCATTTCATTTATTATTCATGTTATTTGTATCTTCTCTTTCTTTTCCTTTGTTAAATTTGCCAGTATTTTGTCAATTTTGTTAATCTTTTCAAAGAAACAACTTCTTGTCTTGTTGATTTTCTCTGCTTTTAGTTTTCTGCTTGATTTATTTTGGCTCTGATCTTTATTATTCCTTACTTCTAGATACTGTAGATTTCTTTTGCTGCTCTTTTTCTAATTGTTGGAGTTGTTGAGTTAAAGTGTTGATTTCGATTCTTTTTTCTTGTTTGATGTGTTCATTTATCACTATAAATTGACCTCTGTGTACTGCTTTGGCTGTGTCCCAAAGGTTTTGGTAACTTGTGCTTTCATTCTCATTTGTTTCTAGGATTTTTTTTTTTTTTAATTTCACACTTTAATTCTTCTGTTACCCAGTAGTTTTTGAGCAGTGTAATATTCAGTTTCCACATATTTGACTTTTTTTCCTTTGCCTTCCTATTATTGATTTCTAATTTTATAACATTGTGATCCAAGAAGATGCTTTGTAGTATTTCAATCTTTTTTTCAATTTATTGAGGCTTGTTTTGTGGCCTAACATATGATCTATTCTGTAGAATGTTCATCTTTGTGTTTTTGATTTCTAATTTTATACCATTGTGATCTGAGAAGATACTTTGTAGTGTGTTGATGTTTTTGTATTTACTGAGGCTTGCTTTGTGGCCTAACATATGGTCTTTTCTGGAAAATGTTCCTTGTGCACTGGTAAAGAACATATACTGTGTTATTGATGTGTGGAGTGTTCTGTACATATCTATGAGTGCTAGGTGGTTTGTCGTGTTGTTTAGATCTTTTGTATGTTTATAGAGTTTCTTTCTAGTTGTTCTTTCCTTCATTGAAAGTGGTGTATTAAATTCTCCTACTATTATTGTGGAGTTTTCTGTTTCTATTTTCAATTCTGTTAAAGTTTGATTTTGTGTTTGGGGGTTCTTTCTTTGGATGTGTAGATATTTATTATGGTTATGTTCTCTTAGTCAATTGACCCTTTAATCATTATATAATGTCCTCCCTTGTCTCTTTCATTGGTTTTTGCCTAGCATTTATTTTATAAGAAATTAATATTGCCACTCCTACTCTTTTCTGCTTGCCATTTGTTTGATATATATTTTTCCAACCTTTGATTTTTAGCTTATTTTTGTCTTTGTGTCTAAGGTGTGTCTCTTGTATACAGCATATTGATGCATCATGTTTTCTTATCCATTCTACTACTGTCTTTCTCTGGACTGATACATTTAACCCATTTACATTTAGTGTAATTATCGATAAGTATGAATTTGCTGCTATCATTTTGCTGAGTTTTGTGTGTGTGTGTGTACTGTTGATGGTTTCTTTGTTCAACATCTTTTTGTGTGCTGAGTTCATTTTATTTAAAGATTTTCTAACCATTTCCTTCATTGCTTTTGTTTTAGTATTTACTGAGACTTTGTGATTTTCTTCTTTTATTTTCTAGACAGAAAGTTTGTTAATTCTCTTTGAAGTTACCATGTAATTTATTATTCTCTTCCCAAGTTTAAAGCAGTCCATTCTAACTTAATATTTTCTTCACTGCTTCTCCATTTGAAAATTCTGTAACTACATCATTTGTTTCTTTGTTGCTTTGTAATTATCATCATTTACAAATTAACATCTCTTGTTCCCTATTTTCAGTCTTGTAGATTTATTTTATTTTATTTTATTTTATTTTATTTTCAATTGCTCTGTACAGTTGTTGTTTGTATTGTGCTTTGCATGAAATTTTAGAAAGCAGATTAATTTTACATTCACAGTTCACACATATTTTTTGGAACACTGGTTAAGTTTCCCACAATGTAATAACTCTCTTCCCACATCCTCCCTGTAGTTACCCTTTCCCTGTGTCCTTCTTGCCAATGCATTCCTGCCTTCCAATCTCTCTCCCTATGCAAATGCTGCCCTTCTGAATTCCCATGGTAGATTGTTCTAAGGAGTGCCTCTCCTTGGTGTAGGTGCTCAACTTGTAGGACTGTCTATTTTATTTTTTGAACTTCTATATCTGAGTTGATTTCTGAGTGGTGGGGTTGTATATCTTAGTCTCTGGTGGTGTCTGCCATTGTTGGTTCTCTGTCTGAAGGAATCCCTTTAGCATTTCCTATAAGATTTGTCTGGCTTTTACAAGTTCTTTTCATTTCTATCTGGGAATGTCCTAATTTTGCCATCATATTAGAAGGACAATTTTGCTGAATATATAATTTGTGGTTGGAAATTTGGTTCTTTCAGTTTTGGATATGTCATCCCATTATCTTCTTGCCTGTCGGATTTTTGCTGAGAACTCAAAGCTTAGTCTTACGCATCCTTCTTTGTAGGTAACTTTTGGTTTTTCCCCAGCTGCTTTCAGATTCTTTCTTTATTTTTGTCTTTGGAAAGTTTGACTATGATATATATTGGTGATTTTCCTTGTAGCTTATCTTATGTGGGGTTCATTGAGCTTCTTGAATGCATACCTTCTCATCTTTCATGATATTAGCAAAGTTTTCTTCCAACAAATCTTCAACAATTTTCTTGGTGCTCTTTTTGATCTCTTCCTGTTCTGGAAGTATGATCATATGTAAATTATTCCTATTGATGGTGTTCCACATTATTCTTAGTGTTTGTGTTTTTTCATTCTTTTTCCTGATTGTTCCTCTAACAGATTAGTATTAATATATTTGTCTTCATCTCACTAATTCTGTCCTCCATTGATTCAATTTTAATCTTTTTTTCCTTCCAATACATTATCTATTTCTCAAATTTTAGTGTCAACCTTCTGGATGTCTATTTGCTGTTTTTGTGTGGTTTCTAATTTTCCATTTATTTTCTCAATTTATTGGTGTAGGGTTTTTTTGTTTTGCCTTGCTTTGTTTTGTTTTAATTCTTCTAGAGGTTTTTTTTTTTTTTTTCTATGTTTTCCTTAATTTTATCTGTGCTTTCCTTAAAGTTTCTCACAATCAATTGAAACTACCTAAATATAATTCTTTTGTATTCCTTTTCAAGAAGTTCCAATACCATTTCTTCATCCAGAAGATTTTTTCGCCCTCTATTTTGGTCATGGCTTGAGCCATCTGGTCCTTCTTTTTTTGTTAGTGATTTAAGTTGTCTGTTGTCTTAAAGACATGTAGTGTTATTGTATTAATTTGTTTATTGTATGTTTGTTTGCTTCACCCTGAATTTTTGTTTTCTTTTGTTTTGTTTTAATATACCCAGGCAACAGAGCAGGTGTGTTATTCTGCACTGGTTTGGCAGCACTTGGATATGCACCACTTGTCTATGGGTAGATTTGATAGCAGGTGGGACTGTGGGCATGAGTCTCTGATCACTGATTATGCAGAGCAGCTGAAAGCAGTTTGAGCATATGTTAGCCACTGTCTGTCATTGATCCAGTGGTGCTTCAGTGAGTGGTGGCACTTTCCCAGTGGGGGTGTGTGGCAAATGTGGTGGATATGGATGGGTGGGGTTGCTGGCTCCTAACTACTGTTAGAAAGATATAAGTTTTTAGGAGATGAGGGAAGAAGAAGGAAAAAAAGGGGGAAGTAGGAAGAGGGAAAACTTAAGAAAGAAAAAGAAGAAAAAACAAACAAACAAATGAAGCACAGTACTGGCACAACCACTACCTGCCAAACACAGCTATGGTAGAAATTTGTTCCTCATACTGCAGAGCTCACACTGCTAAATACAGAGGACCAGGGGCCAGCACTACTGAATGGAGAGTGGTGGCAACCTGCTCAGTCAGATAAAAAAAAAAAAGAGTGTTTAGAGGAAGAAAAAATACAAAAGGCGGAAGGGGGAAGAACTGAGCAGAGAATTTTTTTAAAAACTCTTGTGCAAGTTTTAGCAAGCAAACACATTTGCAACAGGAATGTGGTGCTCACTCAGGGACGCACACACTGCTGCTCATGGATGGATGGGGCCTGGTGCCTGTGATCATAGAGAGTTGGGCAGGCATCCACTGTGTGGGATCAAAAGAAAACTGGGGGGAGGAAAGGAAGGCAAATAAAGAAAGTAGAAGAGAAAAACAAAGAAGGGAAAAGAGAGAAAAAGTAAGAAGAAGGAGAAAAGATTAAAAAAAGAAAAAGAAAAAAAAATGTTAAAGAAAAGAAATAGCACAGAAGTGGCAAAAGTGCTAGCTGCCAAATATGGCTGTGTGTGAATGCAGAGCTCACTCTGCAGGAATGCATATATCTGACCAGGGAGGTGGGGTGAGCATTGCTAACCACGTGGGTTAAATGGAGAAGAGAGCCTCATCCAAAAAAAAAAAAAGAAAGAAAGAAAAGAACAAGGAAAGAGGAAGGAAAGGAAAAAAGGAAAAACAATGGGGGAAGAGGAAAGAACTAAAAAGAAAGATAAAGAAAAAGAAAAGTAGCAAAGCACTGACAATGGTGGGGGGTTCAACTGGCTGCCGAGTGGAGGGAGGTGGGGGGAGCCATGCCTCTGGTCACTGGGAGGTTGTGAAAGGTAATGGTGGAAATGACACCTCTCTGATTGCCAATCACCAATAAGGGTGCTGGTGCAATCGTGGACAAGCAGAGTTGGTTATCTGGTTTCTGCTGTAATTGGAACATTGCTTGCAAAAATTCAAAATGGCCATGCTGTGCCAATTGGCATTTTACCACTCCTTGTTCACTGTTTTCTTTCACTCTCTTCTTCTTATTGGTATTTGATCTACTTCTATATCCTTTCTTTTGAAGTGCTGCATTCCAATATCGTCATCTGTAACTATTTCACTTGGTTTCTCAAGTCTTTCTTATAGAGAGTCTGGGTAGTGTATTTTCCTTGTCTGCCATCTTGGATCCTCCCCAGAGTGGCATCTTCATAGGCCCCCAGGGTGATCCTCTTGTCTTGCCTTTGATGCTATCATAAAAGGGATTTGAATTCTTGCTCACATCTCTTCTACAAGAACACTTGGGAGACAGGCCCACTGGAACTCCAGCAAAGAGTGTTCTCCCTCTCCCTGCACTGATTCTTGGACTTCTGGAGAAGCAAAGAAATAACCAGTCCCCAAAGATCACCACAGCCATACCAGAAGGGTTGTAGGTGACTCATTTTTCCTCTAAGGTTTTTTTTTCTTTCTTTCTTTCCTTTTTTGTAACAAATCATTCCATTAAATGAGGAAGTGCCGTCAGCAGGAAGGAAAGAAAACTTTCACCCTGAACACTCCCAGGATCTCATCCCTATCAATAGCGAGGCAAGAACATTTTTTTATTTACTCTAGTTCCTGAAGGGCAGCTCCATTCATATACGGAGACATGGAGTAGGAAAATGTAAGGATGAATTGCATTTCTTCTTTCACAGGTGACTCTCTAGAGAAGCTTTTGGAAAGAGATAACAGAAATTTTATTCTATACAATAAAAATTAAATAAATGACAAGTAATCCCAATAGCTTGGAAGACTGAGTGTATACAAGCCAAGCTCCCATCCAGCCCTTCACATGTGTCTTTTTGTTGAATCCTTCAAAAACTTTATGATACTGTTCACCATCATTTTACAGAGGAAGAAATGGAAGCCACAGAAGGCAAGTAATTTCCCCAGGTGACAGTCCTTCTGAAGTCAAGGTCATTCTTTGTTTCATTACCCAGCCTCACCAGGGGGTTCAACAGTACAGGGGAGCCACTCTGTTTATAAGGCCTAACGATGTCAAAATATGTCATCAATGGAGAATAATTCCTTCTTAAAGGCTGGGAAACAGATGCTCCTGAAAGCAAACTTATTTCCAAACTTGGGTTTAATGATAAAGCTAGTGCACAAGGCTCACTGTTTTCTTTTTATCAATATGTGACTTAGGTTTGGATGCCAAGTCAAATTTCTTCAGAATTGTATCCTTGGTGGTAACTTATTAAGAGTAAATCAAAGTTTGCCTTAAGAGAAAAGTAAATACATTCAATTTTCCATATGATGCCTGGCCCCAAGGTTACTTTCCAGTCCCTCTGTTGACTCAGGTTGTAATCTTAGATAAGAGACTGTGCACTTTGTGCCCTGTACCCATGCTGCAAAGCTATGGTAAGAGCCCTTCACCAGTGCACACCCCAGGGACTCTGTGACAGGTACAGGCAGCATCTTCAGTGAGGTCTGCACACTTCTGAGAGAAAAAAAATCAGACAAAAGTCACTGCAAAATTAATACAAAGTCCTACATTCAAGTAGCAACTGTTTGGCCTTGTGCCTTTGATTGTGAGGAAAGTAGTCGCTCATTTGTCACATCACCTATATAATTTGGCCATTTGTACTCACCTGAAATTATTGGGAGTAGGTGGGAAGGGCTGCACTTTTGGACTCAGATGGCAGAGAGGATAAGAACAAAGTTGACAGGAGTCAACTTTAATCACACAGTGAGCATTTTCAAAGAAACAAATAAAAATAGCCAGAAGTGGGTCAGCACTTACTGGGAGACTAAAGGCAGGAAATTGGGGCACGCTTAGTGGCTAAAGCACTTGACTGCTAACCAGAAGGCTGGCAGTTCAAACCCACCAGCCACTCCTCGGAAGGAAGGTTGGGCAATCCTACTTCCGTAGTGATACTGCAAGGAAGGTTGGGCAATCCTACTTCCGTAGCGATACTGCCTCGGAAACCCAAGGAGGGGTCGCTATGAGTCGGGGCCGACTCGACGGCATATAACAACAACAACAATCTAGTCCTGTGCACTCTGTGAAGATATGTTATTTATAAATAAAAATTCATACTATGTCTACAATACGAGTCCTTGTTTTTCCTTTTTTTTTTTTTTTTTTTCCTCCTCTCTGTCTTTTGGATACACAAGAAACACACATACACACACACAGCTAAAAAAGAACAGTTTGATGTTGAATCCTTGCTCCATCTTTTCAATTCTAAGACTCTCTCCTGTTTCTTGAGGCTCAAGAAAAAAGATACTTAAAAATAATTCACTTGAGATGAAGGAGAAATGTAATATACACTGTGCCTATATTTAGAGTTTCTGCAATCTCAGAGCATGATACTTAAAGGAGAAAGGGCAGCAAACCAGGTGAAAAATACTTTGTACTTAAGTGATTTATCTATTCCAAGAACACCCTCTTCACACTAGCACCTTTCCCTATGGATCTGTGGCATTCAAGTGTATCACCACGCACAATATACATGTGCATATGCACTCACATATACACACACAATTTACACAATATACATGACATACTCACAGTACTCATACACACAGTGGACATGCACATGGTACATAAACACACACACACATATATATTCAAAGTATACACATCCACAATACTCATTTACATACATAGAACATATACACAGTATACACACAATACCTATACACACACACACCGTATACACACATACAGTACTGATGTACACACAGTACATATGTGCACATACAGTACATATACTTGGCAGGATTACATTTCCTACTGGCATTAGTGACACGATTGGAGCAGATTTATTGGGTTTACCAGAAAGAAAAAAGAGCAGTAAATTCTAGTATGCAATTATCCTGGACCTTGGTTTTCAGTT
Organism: Orycteropus afer afer; assembly: GCF_000298275.1. NCBI lineage: Eukaryota > Metazoa > Chordata > Mammalia > Tubulidentata > Orycteropodidae > Orycteropus > Orycteropus afer. The sequence continues at coordinate 2,181,818 of NW_006921637.1, read as the reverse complement.
GCAGATCACCAGAGCACAGCAGATTTGGCAAAATGGGTTAATTGATGAGAGTCAGCATGTTTGACTGGTAATTTGCTGTTGCACATAGACACTTCTTTCATATATGTCTTTGAGTTAACTGGAAATCACATACATGCAGACATAAAAAGTATAGCAAGAAATATGGTCACAGTGACTCTGGGAGGAATTTGAGGTAAAAGTGGGATGCCACCTTTTTGCCCTCCTTCTCCTGTGGAGGGAGAGCTAGGGAAGCAGCTGGCTGAAGGTAGATTCACCCACCAGGCTACCCCACACATGTCCTCACCAGGGCAGATAAGAGAGCAGGAGCCCCGTTCCAAAGTTTAACTCTGATACAGAATATTTTCAAGGCCTAAGACAGCCCACACACACCTAGCCAATGGAAATTTATGTCCTGTAGTCAGTTAGCCATGTTATACAGGAACAAAATGCAATGCAACCACTGCTGTGGAGTCGGATCCTACTCATAGCGACCCCTCCTTGGGTTTCTGAGGCAGTATCACTATGGAAGTAGATTGCCCAACCTTCCTTCCAAGGAGTGGCTGGTGGGTTTGAACTGCCAGCCTTCTGGTTAGCAGTCAAATGCCTTAGGCACTACACCACCAGAGCTCCCATACAGGAATGGCTTCTGTTTTTATTTATTTCAAAACATGACCTTGGGTACTGGAAGCACTTACCTGCTAAAAAAGCCTATCAATTGGCTTAGAGAAAGTTAGGATTCCAGAAGTACATGGTATTTACCTGCACTTTAATAAAACTCCCAGAAGGCCAAGCATATGGAAAAGTCTGAGGTTTTTTTTTTTTTTTTTAATCATAAAAATGATAAAGATCTGCTTGTGAATTTAGCCTCAAAGAAAACTAATTGAACATCAACACATTGAAATTTTAACAATAGATGTTTGTTTGTTTGTTTACCTTGGGATTTTCTGGGTGGGATTTTTGGGGAATGGGAGGAAAGCTTCTCAAGCAAGATAAACTCCTTAAAAGTGTGAGCAAAATTCCCTTTTCTATTACTAATTTTAAAAAAAAACGACAAAGTCACACAAGAGAGGAAATGAAAAGGGAAATTTTTAGATTTCTCATCTGTCCAGAAAGCCCCAAGCCTGTTTCAGAACCTTGTCAGGGTAACTGTTGGGCCTGCGGTTACCACGCTGCAATCCCATGAGGCCTTGCATCACCCGACCATTATATCAATAAGGAAGTACAATCACCAAACCACAAGCCAGCTTCTTTTCTAAGCCCACATGTTGCTTTAGAGGGCCTTTAAACAAGAGACTTTCCTGTTTTTGAAATCTGTGTATCCACAGGTCTTACAGGTTACACAAATTATCTTATCGCTTGAAGCAACCACTGGCATAAATTTCAAAACTGCTTACTCCAGCCTTCCCCTCCCCTCACTACACATATATCTATTTACTCTCAGGAATCCTTATTTACAATATCTTACTGCCAACTGCTGACACAGAAGAAAAAACTACTAGTTATACATTAAGCTTTATGGTTAAAGTATTTGTGCCAGACACTGTCCAAACACCATGTATTCACTGACCTTAGGCAGAATAACCACATCAAAGAAAATTCAACAGAAATAGTTTTTGATCCTAGCAGTGTTCCTTAATACAACCAGACTATTTTTTATGCACACTCATACATATGCATGCAAATACACAAGAAATCATCATAATTCATAAGGAACTGCTATATTTATCATCTGATGTGCAGTAAATCTATTGGAAAATTTTACATAAGACGAAAAGGTATCCCAAACCACCTAATGAGGTTGCTGTCCAAATTTCCAGAAAACAAATGTAGAAACATGTGGGCAGAGGACTCTACAGAGGTATGGAGGAATTTCAATCTAAAATACTTGAAGGAATGTAAGGCAGACTTGTTTTTCTCTTGAGCAAATAAAAAAATTCAGATTAAAGAATGCATTATGGAACTGATGAGCTAAATCCACAAACATCTCTTTTTCCTGCTCTGCACAGCAGCTCAAGGAAGATGTGCCAAACCTAACAACTACATTTGATAGCCATCTCCTGGTTTAACTTCTACCCTGGCCAGTGGCCACTTCACATTGCTCAGTGAGTGCCTACAAAATTCATCATGTGCTCTCTTTCCTGGAAGCATCTACCCTCATAATGCAGACATGCAGCGAACAGAAGGCTTCTGAAAGGTAGCTCAGGTTCTGTTTTCAGTAAAACCACCCCATCAGAGTAAAGATAAACAACCAGCAAACTTTATTCTGCATAGACCACTGGTAACTTCCATTCACAGAATCCACATGGCAATAATAAATCTAGCAAACACTTATCTAACCTCTCACTTTTTGGTCTTCTTGGGTTAAAAGTAACACTGAGCTCATCAAAAAAACACACATCTTCCAAAAAGGACCTACTCTCGGTTTAAGTACGATTGAGCACACTGGTATTTTGTTTATCTTATTTTATTTTTCTGCATTCCAATAAATCTGCTAGCTCTGAGATGCTGAGATAGACACTGTAAAGCAATTGTATTGTGATTTTTATGTTTGAGGGAGGATTCCCTCAAAGTATTAAAAATTATCTCTTTTGAAATGTTGGATGTGAATGATGCTATACCAAAATGTATTGGAAGTAACTCTCTCTAAAGACGTAACTAGTCTATTGTGGCATAGTGCAATACATCTTGTGGGAAAAAAACCATCACACAAAAGAATTCCAGAGAATTCCGGGCTCCAAACACAATCCTAGTAAATTGTTTTTAATCCTTGAAGAATTGTTAATACTTGTTGGTAAATAATTTACTATGTTTGTATGAAAAGGATCCCGTTCTTCAACCAGTTTTAAAAAATAAACACCTTTCTCTTCTTCCTTTGGAAATGGCATCTCTGCAAAACCAACATCAAGGAAATGTGGCACAATTTTCTGATCAGTTTAGACAGGGGTGATTTAGGATTCTCAGGCCAAACCACTTTTGACTGGCCAAGACTGATTTTGCTGGGTAATTGCTCAATTGTCCTCTCACTTTGGCTGTGTAGACCCGGCTTTATGCCCTCTCTCCAGGGGATGAGCATTGTCTAATGAAGAAAGCATTGATGCTTCCCTTTCATGCCATCACTGACACTCCATTCCCAGGCCAGTGCCACCAGGCCTGCTTCCAGGACTGTGGACTGCATGTTCCCTGCTATCCTGGGACTTTCAACTCTGGTGCCAACAAGGGCAGTAGGTAATGGGAACTTTTTGACAAAGGATATTGTAGTAGGTCTTCCCATCATGTACAAAATGAAAACCAAGGAAGTTGAGCATTTGGGGTCATTAACAACCTTGTCTACTCAGAACCAGCAAAGCATACAGGAAAATAACATATATGGGCAAGTATAAGGCTTTAAATCATCCCTTGGGGGGGGGGGGAATATCACTTTATAGCTGTGTCCATAAAAAAGCTTCATATATTCTAGGGTGCTTTCTCAATTCTTTATTTCAAGCATCAAAATGCCCTGAAAGGAATTTAATCAATGCTAATTGGGAGATTGCCTGGAAAAAATGGCTGATTTTGTAGTTATTCTTGAAGATATGGTGTGGTAGTTATGTCTGTGTGTCAAATTGGCTGGACCTGGTTGAGTGGCTGGACAGATGGATGTAGTATTCCCCATGATGACACTGGTAATCAACTCCGTGGTGGAATCTACTGTGAGCAGCTGAGTAGCTGCCTTAGGGATGTGGTCTGTTGTTGTTGTCATATGCCATCAAGTCAGACCCGACTCATCTTGGGTTTCCGAGACAATATCACTATGGAAGTAGATTGCCCCATTTTACTTCCGAGGAGTGGCTGGTGGGTTTGAACAGCCAGCCTTCTGGTTAGCAGTCAAGTGCCTTAGGCACTATGCTACCAGAGCTCCTACAGGGATGTGGTCTGCTTCCTGTATGTGTGGAGAAGCTTTGGGGAATGGTCTCTAGCTTATGGCATGAACCTTGCATGTAGCCGAGTCATTGTCCAGCAGCCTGCCATGCTCTCGTGATCTTAGGACTCTTAATGGACTTGAATTAATGGCCTGCCATGTGGTTTGGTAATATCAGGACTGTGCCTTATTACTTGTCAACCTTGGGCTTGTCAGCCTCAGCAGCCAGCAGCTGAGTGAAGAAAAGCCTCCAGCTTCAGTGGGCTGGGAGCAGGAGGCAGAGCTGAAGCCCAAGGTTGAGGAGTTTCACCCAGCCCCTAGAGCCTGGCACTTTGAACTTGGACTTAAAGCCTCCAAACTGTAAGAGAATAAACTCCTGTTTCTTCAAGCAATCCTATTTGTGGTATATTCCTGTCAGAGTAGCACTAGGTAACCAAAACATATGGTCTCCAAATATATGCATGAGATATTATGAGAAAGTCTTTAAAACTCACTTTAAATATTTTTATTTTGACTTTTTTTAAATATACTCCAAAAAAGAGCATACACCCATCACTCAGATCAATAATTAATTACTCAGATTTTTCTATATTTGCTTCACCTGACCCTTTTTTGCCTATTTTTTTCTTTGCTGAAATATTTTAAAGAAAATCCTAGATTTCTTGCATCTCACCCCTTTATACTCTAGAATGCATCTCTAACATGCATAAATATTTTCCTAACCACAACCCCATTAAAAGATCACTTTTAAAGGCAGTACAGTAACAGAATAACTATGGAAATTGCAAGTAGTACATAGATATTGAGTTTACATAACACTTTCAGTGAACACAATATGTAGACTCAGAAATTGCTAAATCTCAAGGAAATTTAGCAGAAGCAGAAATAACGTGTTCTGGAAGACTATGTTACCCATTGCCATAGAGTCGATTCCAACTCACAGTGACCCTATAGGACAAAGTACAGCTGTTCCAGAGAGTTTCCAAGGCTGTAATCTTTATGGAAGCAGATTGCCTCATCTTTCTCCAGCAAAGCAGCTGGTGGGTTCAAACTTCTGAACTTTATGGTTGGCAGCCCAATGCTTCAACTACTACTATACCACTAGAGCTCCTTGGAAGACTGGATTAGATAACTTAAAAAGTAGCTTGTGATGATGAAGACAGGTATGAGAAATAGTCTGAATAGTAAGTATAAAAAGGCAGTATTTCTAAATAAATATAATTATGTGTGTAATTTTAAATATTGTTGTTCTTGTTAAGTGCCATTGAAACAGCTCCAATTCATAGCAAACCTATGTAAAACAGAATGAAAAACTGTCTGGGCCTGCACCAGCCTCACAATCTTTGCTATGCTCGAGCCCATTATTGCAGTCACTGTCGATCCATCTCAATGAGGGTCTTCCCTCTTTTCCTCTTACCCTCTCTCTATTTTACAAGCACAGTACACTTCTCTGGTCCCTTCTGACATGACCAAAGTATGTGAGATGAAGTCTGGCCATTCTTGCTTCTAAGGAGCATTCCAGCTGTACCTCTTTCAAGACAGATTTGTTCTTTCTTCTAGCAGTCCATGGTATTTTCAGTATTCTTTGCCAACACCATAATTCAAATTCTTCTTCTGTCTTCCTTATTCACTGTCTAGCTTTCACATGTATATGAGGCAATTGAAAATACCATGGCTTGGGTCAGGTGCACCTAAGTCTTCAAAGTGACATCTTTGCTCTTTAACATTTAAGGGATCTTTTGCAGCAGATTTGCCCTGTGCAATACTTCATCTGATTTCCTGACTCCTGCTTCCATGGGTGTTGATTGTGGATCCAAGTAAAATTGAACTGCTGACAACTTAGAATTTTCTTTATTTATCATGATGTTGCTTCCTGGCACAATTTGTGAGGATTTTTGTTTTCTTTTGTTTGAGGTGTAATCCATATTGAAGAGTGAACACTTTGATCATCTTCAATAAGAGCTTCAAGTCATCTTCACTTTCAGCAAGCAAAGTTGTGTCATCTGCATATTGCAGGTTGTCAATGAGTCTTCCTCCAACCCTGATGTCAGTGTTCTTTTTCATATAGTCCAGCTTCTCAGATTATTTGCTCAGCATACAGATTGAGTAAGTATGGTGAGAGACACACACCTTTCATGATTTTAAACCATGCAGTCCCCTCTTTCTATTCAAATGACTACCTCTTTGTCTGTGTACAGTTTCTTCGTGAGCCCAATTAAGTGCTCTGGAATTCCCATTCTTTGTAATGTTATCCATAATTTGCTATGATCTACAAAGTCAAATGCCTTTACGTAGTCAATAAAACACATGAAAACATCTTTCTGGTATTCTCTGCTTTCAGCCAAGATCCATCTGACGTCAGCAATAGAATCTCTCATTCCACGTCCTCTTCTGAATCTGGCTTGAATGTCTGGCAGTTCCCTGTCAATACACTGCTGCAACCATTTTGAAATATCTTCAGCAAAATTTTACTTGCATACAATATTGATGATGTTTTTTTGATAATTTCCACATTCTTTTCAATCTCCTTTCTTTGAAATTGGCATGAATATGGATCTCTTCCAGTAGGTTGGCCAGGTAGCTGTCTTCTAAATTTCTTGGCATAAATGAGTAAGCTCCTCCAGCACTGCATTTGTTTGTTGAAACATCTCAATGAATATTCTATCAATTCCTGGAGTCATGTTTTTCACCATTTCCTTTAATGTATGTTGGTCTTCTTTCTTCAGTACCATCGATTTTTGATAACATGCTGCCTCCTGAAATGGTTGAATATCAACCAATTATTTTTGGTACAGTGACTGTATATTCCTTCCATCTTTTGATGCATTGTTATATATTTTGCCCATAGAATCCTTCAATATTGCAACTAGAGGCTTGAATTTTTTCTTCATTTCTTTCGGCCTGAGAAACGCCAAGCATTTTCCTCCCTTTTAGGTTTCTAATTCTAGGACTTTGGGCATTTCATTATAATGTAATGTCTTCTCAGGTAACCCTGTGAAATCTTATGTTCAGCTCTTCTATTTCATCATTTCTTGCATTCACTTTAGCTACTCTCCATTCAGGAGCATGTTTCAGAGTTTGTTTTGATATCCATTTTGTCTTTTCTTCCTTTCCTACCTTTTTAATGACCTTTTGCTTTTTTCATGTAAGATGTTCTTGATGTCATCCCACAACTCCTCTGGTCTTCAGTCATCAGTGTTCAATGAGTCAAATCTCTTCTTGAGATGGTCTCTAAATTCAGGTGGGACATACTCCAGGTTGTATTTTGGCTCTTGTGGACTTGATTTAATTTTATCAGCTTCAATTTGAAATTGAATATGAGTAATTGATGGTCTGTTCCACAGTCAGCTCCTGGCCTTTTTCTAAGTGATGATATTGAGCTTCTCTATCACCTCTTTCCACAGATGTAGTAGATTTGAATGCTGTGTATTACATCTGGAGGGGTCTGCATGTATAGTTGCCACTTATGTTGCTTAAAAAGACGTATTTGCAATGAGTAAGTCATTGGTCATGCAAAATTCTATCAGGCAGTCTCTGGTGTCATTTCTTTCACCAAGACCATATTTTTCAACTGTAATGCTTCTTCATTGTTTCCAACTTCTTCATTCCAATCACCAGTAATTGTCAATACATCTTGATTGCAAGTTGTAGGTCTTCCTGCAACTTTCTTCAAACTGCAGAAATTGGTAAAAATCTTCAGTTTCTTCATCTTTGGATTCAGTGGTTGATGTGTAAATTTGAATAATAGCAGTATTAACTGGTCTTCTTTGTTGGCATATGGATATTATCCCATCACTGACAGCATCATACTTCAGGATAGATTTTGAAACATTCTTTTTGATGATGAATGTGATGCCATTCCTCTTCAGTTTGTCATAGTGGACCATATGATTGTCTGATACAAAATGGCAGTCCATTTCAGCTATCTAATGCCTGCAATACCAATCTTTATGCATTCCATTTCATTTTTGACAACTTCCAATTCTCCTAGATTGATACTTTGTACATTCCATGTTCTGATGATTAATGAATGTTTGCAGCTGTTTCTTCTCATTCTTGAGTTGTGCCACATCAGCAAATGAAGCTTTACTTCATCCACATCATTAAGGTTGACTCTACTTTGTGGAGGCAGCTCTTTCCCAATCATATTTTAAATGCCTTCCAACCTGAGGGGCTCATCTTCCAGCACTATATCAAATAATGTTTCAATGGCATTCATAGTTTCCCAATAATATATCTGACAGTGTTTCACTGCTATTCACTAGGTTTTCAATGGCCAGTTTTTTCAGAAGTGGATGATCCTGTCCTTCTTCCTAGTCTCTGCTGAAACCTGTCCACCATGGCTGACAGGCTGATACTTGAAATACCAATGGCATAGCCTTCAGGATCACAGCAACATACAAGCCACTACAGTATGACAAACTGACAGATCAGTGGTGAAATTCAAAATATACATGTAATTAAGTCAATAAATTAAATTCTATAGCTAGAAATTTAACTATGTCATTAAAAGTTTATATATTCAAATAAGCAAAAAATAAAAGTTTTAACCTGCACTTTGGGAAATGGGGCATTGTATTGTTTGGATTTGCATGTATGGTATCTTCAGGCCATTGTCCATTACTCCTGCTAATACCACTGTGCTTAAACAGAGCACTTCTGGAATGTCTACTACAGCCTGGAACTGTGTCAAGTCCTACATATGTATCTCTCTCATGCACACACCAACCCTGTAAGGGAAGTCCTACTATCCTCTCACTTTTACAGAAGACAAAACTGAGGCTTTGAGAAAGTGAATTATTTTACCAAAGAGAGAAAGAAATATCTTAATATAGCTCTGACTTATTCTGTGCTACACTGCTGCCCGACAAGCTCTCTTTACTCTCCTCCTTGCCCAAGTAGCCACATCAGATTCACCCTAAATTATGTGGCAATGTTAAGGTTGCTGCAAATGGTTAAGGGATTTTCTACTACCTGAAAGACTGAAGGTTCAAGTTCATCCAGAAGATCCTAGGAAGAAAGACCTGGTGATTTGCTTCCAAAAGGTCACAGTCTTGAAAATCCTATGGAGTACAGTGCTCCTGTAAAAAACATGGAGTTCTCATGAGGCAGAGCTGACTCATTTGCAATTGGTTTGGTTGTTTTACTGTTGGTGTTGTTAACCTAGTTGGTTGCCATTTAGTCAGCTCCAACCCATGACAATATTGTCCAGTCCTATTCCATCTGTGAAAGTGTGAATCATTGGTATGTTTGAGCCATTGACAAAGTTTTTATTGCACACTTAAATTAAGGAAAACTGTGAGGCTGGGAGGAGGGTTCAGCATTTGCCTAATTCACAGTACAGCCATAACATTATTTTGTCATCATTGAATCATCTTTTCTGGCTATAGTAGTCTGGTAATAACAATAGATTGCTCTAATTCACCTAAAACAAATAAAGAGGCAAAGCATTTGCAGAAAGGCTTGGTTATATAGGCAGCTGAATGGACTTGATCTTTTATCATACTCATTATATGCTATCAATGCTTATGTCCTTTTTTTTTTTTTTTTTTTTTTTAGTTTTTGTTGTGATTTGGGTGAAAGTTTACAGAGAAAATTCTCTTTCTATACAGCAGTTCATACACATTTTGTCTCATGAAATTGACTGCAATTTCCCCCAATGTAACAGCTCTCTTCCCACTTCCCCCACTCCGTAACTACCTCTTCCCTGTGTCCCTACCTCCCATGCACTCTTGCCCCCCCCCCCAACTTCTCTTCCTGTGCACACACTACCTTTCTATTTTCTCATGATTGATCTCTCCAAAGAGTGCATCCACCTTTGTAGATGTTCACCTCACATGCCTGTTTGTTATTTGGCTGGAAGCTGAATATAAATATAAATGTAAATGTTCACCTCACATGCCTGTCTTTTATTTGGCTGGAAGCTGCAGGAATGGGTTCTATTCCAGACCTGAGAGGCAGCTAGAGGGCATAATCTCAGAGGTTCCACCAGGCTCTATCAGACCAGCAAACCTGGTCCTTTTTTTCCCCATGATTTTGAGTTTTGCTCCACATTGTTCTCCCATTCTATCCAGGATCTCCTACACAGATCCCCCTCTGAGTGGTTGACAGTGGTAGCCAGGCACCATCTAGTTCTTCTAGTCTCATGGTCATATATGCTGAGGATCTCATGGTCCACTAGTCCCTTGGACTAATTGTTTCCATGTATTTTTTGTTTTCTTTTTCATTCTGGATTAGAGAAAATATCATTGCATCTAGGTGGCCACTTGCAAGCTTTTAAGTAAGATTCCAGTGGCTACTCACCAACATAGGTTGTAGAACAAAGTTTTTGTGTAGTATGTTTTGCCAGTTGAACTTGATGACTCCTGCAACCATGGTCCTGAGCCCACAGGTTCAACTATTTTCTCCCTCTGGGTAGCTGGAGGTGACCAAAAAGTCACTAAAACCTTGTCCTTTGTCAGCTCTACTATATACCTGGAAATTCTTACAGAACATACAGACACACTTGTAGAAACATTGTCTGCCAATCCTACACAAGGTCATGGGCACACTCCTCCCTTTATAGACATACTTAGTCTATCAGCCTGTCCGCTCGTCTATCCACCCATATATCAATACTTCCCATCACTGACAACACAGTGCTATATGTGTAAATGGGTTCATCTTTGTTGTCTGTACCTCCATGTACCTCTCTATGTCTTCCTCTTCCTCAAGACCACCATGTGGATCACTCACATTTGGTACATTGCCCTTCCCTTCATCTGAATCAATACTTGCCTGCCACCTATCAGTAGTGTTCCCTCCCCTCCCACCCCAGATAACCAACAAAGAAAGTTTCATTCCATATGTAAATCTTTGACTTTTTATAAAAGCAGACTAATACAATATTTGTCCTTCTATGATTGACTTATTTCACTCAGTATAATGTCCTCCAAGTTCATTCACGTTATGTGGTGTTTTGCAGATTGTATGCTATTCTTTAGGGTTGCATAGTATTCCATTGTGTGTATGTACCATAGTTTGGTTATCCATTCTTCTGTTGATGGGCACATAGGTTGTTTCCATATTTTTGCTATTGTAAATAGTGCTGCAATGAACATGGGTGTGCATACATCTATTCTTCTCCTGGCTCTTACTTCTTTAAGATATATACCTAGTAATAGATTTGCTGGGTCAAATGGTATTTCTGATTCCAAATTTTTAAGGAATCGCTGTACTGCCTTCCACAGTAGTTGTATCTTTTTACAGTCCCACCAGCAGTATGTGAGAGTCTCAATCTCTCCACATCCTTGCCAGTATTTGTCATTTTTTGTCTTGTTGAACTTTGCTATTAGTACTGGGGAAAGATGGTATCTCATTGTTGTTTTGATTTACATCTCTCTAATGGCTAATGATCATGAACATTTCTTCAGGTGTGTGTCAGCCGCCTGAATATCCTCTTTGGTGAAGTGTCTATTCATATCTTCTGTCCATTTTTTAACTGGATTATTTGTCTTTTTGGTGTTGAGGTGTTAGAGTTTTCTATAAATTCTAGAGATAAGTCCCTTGTCAGACACATCATTGCAAAATACTTTTTCCCAGTCTGTAGGTTCTCTTATTACTTTATTGGAGACATCTTTGGAAGTACATACAAATTGAATTTTTAGAAGTCCCATTCATCTCGTTTATCTCCTGTTGTTTGTGCATTTTGTCTTATACTTGATAGTCTATTTATGCCATCTATAAAGGTACTAAATTTGCCCTTTCTCCTTGAGGAACTTTATAGTTTTAGGTTTCATGTTTAAGACTTTGATTTATCTGGAGTTAGTTTTTGTGTATAGCGTGAGCTGTAGATCTTGTTTCATTTTTCTGCAACTGGGTAACCAGTTTTGCCAGCACCATTTGTTAAACAGACAATCTCTTCCCCATTGAATGGATTTCAGCCCTTTCTCAAAGATCAGCTGACCATAGGTCAATGGATCTATTTCTGGGTTCTCAATTCTATTCCACTGGTCTATGTGTCTGTCATTGCATCAATACCAGGCAGTTTTGACTACTGTGGCTGTATAGTAGGTTTTGAGATCTGGCAGTGTGAGACCTCCTACTTTGTTCTTCTTCTTCAAT
>NW_006921637.1:2147088-2168785 GCF_000298275.1 Orycteropus afer afer | reverse complement strand
TGTAGTTTTCCTTTTGAGTGATGTCTTTGCCTGGTTTTGGTATCAAGGTTATACTCGCTTCATAAAATGAATTAGGGGGGATTCCATCCTTTTCCATGTTCTGGAATAGTTTGAGTAGGATTGGTGTCAGTTCTTTTCTGAACGTTTGGTAGAATTCTCCAGTGGAACCATCTGGGCCGGGCTTTTTATTTTTTTATTTATTTTTTTTTAATGGTAATTTTTTTGATGACCTGTTCAATTTCTTCTTTTGTTATGTGTCTGTTCAAATTTTCCCCCTCAGTCTATTAGCTTAGGTAAGTAGCATGTATCTAGAAATCTGTCCATTTCTTCCAGATTTTCAAATTTGTTGGAATAGAGTTCTTCATGTTGTTGTGTGCCCTCGAGTCAGACCTGACTAATAGTGACCCCTCCTTGGGTTTCCTAGGTGGTGTCACTACAGAAGTAGATTGCCCAACCTTCCTTCCAAGGAGTGGCTGGTGGGTTTAAACCACCAGCCTTCTGGTTAGCAGTCAAGTGTCTTAGGCACTCTGCTACCAGAGTTCTCGAGTTCTTCATATTGCCCTGATATTATCCTTTTTGTTTCAGTTGGTTCTGTTGTGATATCACCCAATTCATTTCTTATTTGTGTTATTTGTATTCTCTCCCTCTTTTTCCTTGTTAAATTTGCCAGCGGTTTGACGATTTTATTAATCTTTTCAAAAAACCAACTTCTAGTCTTATTGATTTTTTTTTCTATTGTCTTTCTGGTCTTTGTTTCATTGATTTCTGCTCCAATCTTTTATTATTTCTTTTCTGGTGACTCTAGGCAATGTTTGCTATTCTTTTTCTAATTGTTGAAGATGTTGATTTAAGGTGTTAATTTTAGTTCTTTCTTCTTTTTTGATGTGTGTGTTTATTGCTATACACTGGCCTCTGATCACTGCTTTTGTTGTGTCCCAAAGATTTTGGTATGTTGTGTTTTCATTCTCATTTGATTCAAGGAATTTTTTTTTATTTCATTTTTTATTTCTTCTATTACCCAGTCATTTTTTAAGGAGGGTGTTGTTCAGTTTACATGTGTTTACTCTTTTTCTGTTATCTTCCTATTGTTATTTCCAATTTGATAGCATTGTGATCTGAGAAGATACTTTGCAGTATTTCAATGTTTTTAAATTTTTTAAGGCTTTCTTTATGGCCTAACATATGGTCTATCATGGAGAATGGTCCATGTGCACTGGAAAAGAGTGTATATTGTGCTGTTGTTAGGTGAAGTGCTCTGTAGCTGTCTGTAACATTAAGCTGGTGGATTGTATTGTTTAGCTCTTCTGCATCTTTGTTGAGTTTCTTTCCAGTTGTTCTATCTTTCTTTGAAAGTGGTGTATAGTCTCTTAGTATGACTGTGGAGTCATTTCTTTGTCTTTTCAATTCTGTTAAAGTCTGATTTATGTGTTTTGGGGCTCTTTCATTGTGTCCATAGATATTTATTATGGTTATATCTTCATGTTCAATTGATCCTTTAATCATTATATAATGTCCTTCCTTGTCTCTTATGGTGTTTTTTGTCTTAAAGTCATTTTGATCAGAAATTAACATTACCATTCCTGCTCTTTTTTGGTTGCCATTTGCTTGATACATCTCTTTCCAACCTTGGATTTTTAGTCTATTTTTGCCTTTGTCTCTAAGGTGTGTCTCTTGTAGATAGATATTGATGGGTTATATTTTCTTACCAGTCTGTAACTCTCTGTCTCTTAAATTTATATTCAGTGTAATTTAGTGTAATTCAGTGTTTATTCAGTGTAATTATTGACAAGTAATGACTTTGTGTCTGTCATTTTGTTATGTGTGTTTTCTTGGTGTTGCTGATTTCTTTGTTCCATATTATTTTCTGTGTTGAGCTCATATTCTTTATGAATTATTATTTCCTTTTTGCTGTTGTTTTAGTATATGCTAAATATTTGTGCTTGTCCTCTTTTTTATTGTGATGTGAAGGTTTATCATTTTTCTTTGAGGTTAGCCTGTGATTTATAATTTTCTCCCTGAGTTTAGTACAGTCCATTCTGTCTTGCAACTCTCTTGACTTCCTCACCATTTAGAAGTTTTGTAACTACACTATTTTTTCCTTCTTTTTGATTTGTAGTTGTCCTCATTTGCCAATTGATGTCTCTAGTTCCCTGTTAGTCTTGCAAGCTTATTTTACTTTGGATGCTTCCATAATTGGGTTGGTTTCTGGGTTATATCATCTTGTGTATTAATGGGGTTGTTATTTGCTATTATTGGTTCTCCGTTCAAAGGACTCCATTTAGTATCTCTTGTAAGGTTGTTCTGGTTTTAACAAATTGCCTTAATTTCTGCTTATCTGGAAATCTAATTGCACCATCATATCTGAGGGACAATTTTGCTGGGTATATAATTCTTGGTTGGAATTTTTTCTCTTTCAGGGCTTTATATATATATACCATCCCTTTGCCTTCTCACCTGCATGGTTTCTGGTGAGAAATCAGAGCTTAGTCTTATTGGTTGCCCCTTGTAGGTAACTTTTGTTTTTCCCATGCTGCTTCATAGATTCTTTTTTTGTCTTTGGTTTTGGTGAGTTTGATGACAATATGTCTTGGTGATTTTCTTTGGGGTCTATCCTGTTTGGGGTTCATTGGACTTTCTGAATGGATATATTCTCATCTTTCATCATATCAGGGAAGTTCTCTTCCAACAAATCTTGGACAATTTTCTCAGTGGTTTTATTTTTCTCTTCCTGTTCTGGAATATTGATTACACATAGGTTGTTCCTTTCGGCTGTATCTCACATGAATCTTAGGCTTTCTTCTTTTTGTTTTGATCTTTTTTCTGATTACTCCTTTTCCAAATAAGTATTCAGATATTTGTCTTCAATCTCATTACTCCTGTCTTCCATTGATTTGATTCTACTCCTTTGCCCTTTCCCATTTCTGCCTTTGTCTATTTCTGAAAATTTTGCATTAATCTTCTCAATTTCTGTACGTAGATTTTGTATCATTTCTAATTTTTCATTTATTTTGTCATTTTGTTTTTGCTATTTTCTTCTGAAATTGTTCTAGGGTTTTGTCTGTGTTTTCCTTAATTTTGTCAGTATTTTCCTTTTTCTGTCTCTCATTCCATTGAAGATACCTGAATATAATTCTTTTGAATTCCTTGTCTGACAGTGCTGCATCTTCCTCAGAGATGAGTTCTAGGTCTATAACCTGGTCCCTTGTTTCTACTGCTTTATCTTGCTTCCTTGTGTGCACTGTAATGGTCTGTTGTCTCTGAGACATTGTGACATTGTTGTATTTATATTTAATTGGTGATTATTTGTTGGAGTGATTGATCCAACATTTTCATTTTGTTTTGTTTGATGTATCTGAGTAAGCATGGTACTGTGCTCTTCTGTTCGCTAGTTGGAAGCACTTATGCACTCAACACCTGTCTCATGGTGGATGTGATAGAGAACAAGAGTGGCTGCACAGACCTCTGTTAACTGTTTGTGAGAAGCAGTTAAGGGTGGGTTACGTTCATATTGTTGTCCATATGCCATTGGCCAGTTGATGCAGAAGGCGATGGTTGCCCTCAATCAATAAGTGGGGCTGTAGAAGGTGTGGGTGTGGTTAGGTCTTATGGGCATGGTTACTGTCTCCCACTCAGATAATAACAATCGAAAAACCACCAAAAAATAAAAGCAAGAGGACAAAAAATACACACTGTATAAACACACAGGAACAATCACCAAAAGATGATTGTTTTGGAGGAGGAAGAGGAAAGGCAATAAATGAGAGAATAGAAAAACATTTAAAAAAAAAAAAAAAAAAACAATATCTGAGGTGGGGGAATAAGAGAAAAGCAGTGGAGTAACAGAATAATGAAAGGAAAAATTGGGAAAGATGCAAAAAGAAAAACAAGGGATGAGGAGAACCACAAGAAAGAAAAAAATAGGAATCAGGAAAAGAGAAGAGAGAAAAAGCCTAAAACTAGAACCAGGGAAAAATAAAAATAAAGGAAGAAGAAGAAAAAAAAAAACAGGGGTGGGTTTGGGGGGTTGGGCAGGCAGGGCACCCAGGCTCATCAGAGCCCACAGACTGGGATGTAATTTCCGCCAGCCCAGAAAGTGGGTGGGGGTAAGATATTGCTGTACCTTCATTCACCAAAAGGGTATTGGGTATAAGAGTAAGAAGGGGAATATCACACCTTTCCTATCCTCTGTCTCCAGTATATGTGTGCTGTCCCTGGCAAGTGGAGTCTATTCTTAGGTCCCTGGAATCTGAGACAACATTGTCACTTTAAATATCCAAAATGGCCAAACCACTTGTAAACATTCAAAATGGCTGTGCCCTCTGGACAGCCAAAAGTCCACAGCTCAGTTTGTCTCCCTCTTCCTTATTTCCCTTTTTATTTATCAGCCACCAGTGTAGTCTTCATGCATCCCTTGGCAAGCAGAGCTCATTTTTAGGTTAATTCTTAGGTCCTAATACCACTTGGAAACATCCAAACTATCTGTGCTGTCAGGATCACTGATAGTCCACAGCTCTGTTTGTCTCCATTTATCAGTTTCCATGAAGGTTCTTCCACTAGTTGGAGTTTAGTCCACTTTTGTGTCCTTCCTTTCAAAGCTCAGGGTTCCAGGATTATCTTCTGTATCTGTGTCAATTGGTTCCTCTTTTTTTTGGTTGAAGAGGGTCTGTGTAGTCCGTCTGCTTATTCCGCCATCTTATCAGACTGCTTGTGTCCCTTTATACATCTTCCTACTCAGTTTCTAACTCCATTTTGAGATTCCTTCTCTGCCACTTCCTATGGATTTAATGCACCATAAGAGAAGGAAGAGAATCACAACAAAAAAGGCCTGCCCAAACACTGGCGTACCCCATGAAAGTTTGTGCTGCACATCAAAGTAAAGAATAACTCAGCAATATTGGTTAGCGTCATCTCTGAACTGCAGGGTGATCCATAGTTAATCATTTAAATTTCCTTTACTGCAGCTTTTCATCATTTAAGGCATTTGACTGCTAACCAGAAGGTTGGCGATTCAAACCCACCAGCCACTCCGCAGAAGGAAGATGGGGCAATCTACTTCCATAAAGATTTAACACCTTGGAAACACAAAAGTGGGTTGCTATGAGTCGGAACTGACTCAATGGCAGAGAGTTCGGTTTTTTAGTTTTCATCATTAAAATGTGATATTTCAGAGTCATGGCTGAGATAGCCAAATAATCTTATCCAATTAAAGTGAAAAGCAACATATAAATGTTACACAGGATAAGGTTTAAATAGCCACATAAGATTTCATAAAAAACACTCCAGTGCATCAACCAACGGTAAAAACATGAAGAAGTGAAATGATCTGGTTGGAAATGAACTGCAAACTGATAAACATGTAGCTGCTAATACAGTGTTTATTATTTTGTACTAAAAAATTAACTTGTGGGGCCTTTGCTGGAAAACAGGCTGAACTCTCAACCCTGCCATCTGGGCAGTGGAACCAATATTTCTGTAGCCTGGGGTTACAGATTAATGCTGCTAGCTCTAATTTTATTTGTCAATATGTCTTGTGTTGTGAAGACAGCAGGGCAGGGAAGAGCTTCTGGGAAGCAAACTCAAGCATGCTGGGGCACTGAGGGCGACCCTCAGGAAGCTTAGAAAACTAGGCTGCCCTCATCCTCAGGAGTCCCACATTTCCCAAGAAAGGGGTTGCAACATGTGCCAGTTGGTTTTCTTCACCCTGCGAATCAGCGAAGCTGGAAGCTGCAGCCTGGCGGGGTAGAAGGCTAGCCTGGGCAAAAAGGACAGCCACGTGACGTTCCTGCAGATGTCTTCCTCCTTCTCTTCCCTCCCCCCCTCCCCAGGCACTTTTCCATCCAGCTTTGCAATCAGCTGGATCAATTTACACTAGCTCCAGAGCCCTCCACCAGCATGGATTGAATTACTACTCGTGGAAAACCCCTCAGCTTCAGGGAATCAGGTAGCTTTCAAACTCCCAACAATTAATAGCCCTTTTGGTCAAAAAAGAATAGCAACACACACACAAATAAATAAATAAATAAATAAATAAATAAATAAATAAAAAGTACCACTGCAGGCTTTATATATATGTGGTTTCAAAATCGGCTGTTTGGTTTCTAGTAAATTAGAGAGTGGGTGGTTGAGGTACCTAGTAATGTTAGCCTGTGGAGTGTGGTCTTCTTTGACATCAGCAAGATGTTTCTCCCTCTCCCTTTGCTCCCTCTTTCCCTTCCCCTTTTTTCCCCCCTATCTTCAACTTTTCTCCGTTCCTTCCTCCTCAAGTCAAGGAAACAGATGACACAGGGTCGCTCTGGAAAATTGCTCACAGTTTTGCAGCACAGCTCACAGGCTAGGAAAAATCTCACATTTTCAGCAGTGAAGGTTACCACTCACAGAGACTCCACAACCATCTAAATTAGCAGGACAAAAATATATATGACTCATAGATGGGAGAGGGAAAAGGCTGCTGAAAAACAAACAGGAACCACCACTGGCTGTACACTCCTTCATCTTGCTCGATTAGCAGTTATGTCTGAGGGAACATTCTTCCTGTGGCAGAGAACACATTCTCGTCTCCACTTTGGCCTGAAATAGTATCCTGGAGCACATGCTTCCCCCACCCCCTCCTAGCCACTGTATCCAGGGGACCCAGCCTAGGCTGCTTGCCTTGATGTTCCCCTTGCTCCACAGTTTGTTTTTCTCCCTACTCATCAAAGTCAGCAACAGCTGTCCCGTGTTAACACAGAACTATCTAGAATAAGGATTCCAAGGCTTCATAAGTGTTTGTAGCCTGACCTTGCAGTATTTTTGTTTCCTCTTTGAAATTGCATGTCTGCCCCCGTGTTTCAACAAGGACAGCAGGAGACACCCGGGGGCAGGATCCAGCCAGCATAGTCCATTGAGAGTGTTGGTGAACAGGCAACTCTTGATGCCCAAAGAGCCTCAGCAGGACTACCTGATTTCTGGAGTCATTTGACTATGTGCTCAGGCAGTTTTTTAAAAGCAAAAGTCAATCCCAGACCTCATTTCAGGTCCTGAGGCACCAATTGCAAACACGGTTGCAAAGCTGAGGGAGGTAAGTGGTTGCCCAGGGAGACACATGGGGCGGACTTACTCCATCCGGGATGTGATTGGCTCTTTTCGTTCCTTTTTGGATATGGTCAATGAGGGCATTAAAGGGCCTTAGAGACAGGGAGGGAAAAAAAAAAAAAAAACACTGCTGCTGAGTCAATTCAGACTCATAATAACCCTATAAAGCCATAAGGTTTCCAAGGCGCTCTGGACTGCTAACCAGAAGGCTGGAGGTTCAAACCCACCAGCCATTCCTCAGGAAGAAGGTTGGGCAATCTACTCGGAAACCCAAGGAGGGGTCACTACGAGTCGGGTCTGACTCGACAGCACATAACAACAACAAATCTTTACAGAAGCACACTGCCACGTCTTTCTCCTGTGGAGCAGCTGGTGGGTTCAAACCACTGACCTTCTGGTGGGCAGACGAGGGCTTAACCACTATACTACTAGGGCTCCCTCATTGACAGGAAGCACTCTCTTTGCAGGGACAAAATTCATGTTGGCAATGAAAAGATACATGCAAGAAACAATCAAGCAGGTTAACATGAATATCTTCAGAAATTAGACTTTGACTCTGAAAAAGAACCTGTGTGTGTGCCTGTGTGTGTGTTGAGGGGAGAGGTGCAGGGGAGTATCATGAGCACATGCACTGCACACCACCACCACTACCACCAGTTGCATCAGGTCAACTCCAACTCATGGTGACCCCATGTTGTCAGATTAGAACTGTGCTCCATAAGGTTTTTAATGGCTGATTTTCTGGAAGTAGATTGCCAGGCCTTTCTTCCAAGTCACCTCTGGGAGGACTTGAACTGCCAACTTTTCAGTTAGCAGCCAAGTATCTTAACCATTTAAACCACCCAGGGACCCCATAGCACATAGAAGATATAGAATATAAGTACTAAGTGGGTGATTGAATATGTGACAAAACAAGATAAACTAATTAGTTTAGAAAACAAGGAAAGCAAAAAGGAGCTAAAACTTTCTAGGGTGGAAATGAGGGGTAGGTGGGACTGCTAGGGAAAAAAAAAAAAAAAAACTGTTTTATTTGGAAGAGAATAGACCTAAAATATAAGTGTACATTGGAGCCCAATAACATATTATTATAGGAGCTCTGGTAGCGTAGCACCTAAGACCCTTGACTGCTAACCAGAAGGCTGGCAGTTCAAACCCACCAGCTACTCCTCAGAAGGAAGATGAGGCAATCTACTTCCATAGTAATACTGCCTCGGAAACCCAAGGAGGGGTTGCTATGAGTCGGGTCCAACTCAACGGCAAATAACAACAATGATAACACTATTTGTTTGTTAGCTGCCTAGGAGTTGGCCACCCACTCATGTTGACCCCATGCACAATAAAATGAAACTCTGATAAGTCAGCACAGGCAGAGCCTGCCTCACATTACAGGGCATCACAAAGTACATGCCAAGTGAGTTGTGCAGAAGTGCAGAGGGCTAACCATGACTGTGGGGTGGAGCTGGTATGTGGGGAGTGTGGTACGTATATGTGGTTTGTGTGTTTATGTGGTGTGTGTGTAGAGCATAGTATGTGTGTATAGCATGCATGTGTATGTGTTGTATGTGTGTGGTGTGTAAGGTGTGTGTGTGTGTAGGGTGTGGTGTGTGTGTATAGGGTATGGTATGTGTGATGTGTGAGTGTAGGTACTGTAGGTGAGTGTGTATGTACATGGTGTCTGTAAGGTATGGTGTGTGTTTGTGTGTGTGTATGTGTTATATGCAGGGTGCATACGTGTGTGTGTGTGTGTGCGCGCACACATGCACAGCTTTAGCGCATGGCAGAACTTTTAGCCAGCATGCCAGTCCACCAAAGGCTCATATTCAAAACTTGCCTTTTGAAAACTTAATCCCTGATTTGGCAAGACGGACTCTCAGTCCACAGGAAACATAGGAAATAACAAGGGCCATTCAAAATCATCTTCATGTCTACATTCTTTGATAAAGGACTATGATTCAGATGGGAAGTTACTGCACGGTAATAAACTCAATAAACCAGCCAAACCCAGAATTTATTTTAAGCAGTTAGAAGAGAGAACAAGAAGGTAAAACTAGTTTCTGCCTGGGCAGAGATTTATCCTTGTCTCTTCTCTGAGGGCAGAGCCAGTGAGTGCTGACTTGAACAGACACCCCTTGCAGAGCCACAGGTGTCCATAGATGAGCTGTAACAGAAGGCCTACAGAGATGTGTAGGTTAAGACATTGGCTCTGAATGGTGAAAAGCACTGTTCTGTTCTTTATTCCTCCATACCTTCTTTCATTTCTTAATGAGGAAGATCTTCTTTTAGTTTTTCATTCTTGGCAAAGCTACTCTTGTTAAGAAGCCCGTATCCCAGAAACGGAAGTGGCCTTGGATGTAATTCTATGTTTCAGCAAACCAAACTTTCCTTGCTGAATCAGATCCCACAAAATATCAATGATGAGTCACACACAGTAAATGAACAACTATTAAGAAGAGGGGCACTGAGGTGATCTTATCAGTGGTTGAACTGAACATTGCCTAATCACTAGTCAGATTCAGATGCATTACCTTCCACACCATTGCTTGGTAGCTCTTGGGATGATTTCTAACTGTCAATATTTACAGGAACCAGGCACTTAACAGCACACACTAAGCTAGCTGGATGTCTCCAAGGATGAGTCATTACCAAATGAAGCCTTTTATCTGAGGACCACTTCTCTGAGTTCTCAATGGCTGGAGCTTATAGGAAGTCATTAGGATATGGAAAAGCACATGGGTAGGTTGTGGGCTCTGGTTGGTTCTCTCCACACACCAGCATTTATGAAGCTGAAGCATAGGAGTGAAAGGACAAAGGTTTTAAAAGATGTGGAGCTGTTATCTAAATCTGATAGCTAATAAACATAGCTCTGGGAGTAGGAGGAGGTGGGAGAGAGATGGCACCAAGAACCCAAATCAGTCTCCACTAAAAGCAAACCCATTGCCATTGAATCAATTCTGAACTGCCCCATAGGGTTTCCAAGACTGTAAATCTTTATCGAAGCAGACTGCCTCATCTTTCTCCCATGAAGCTGCTTGTGAGTTCAAACTGCTGACCTTTTGATTAGCAGCCCAATGCTTTCACCAGAGTGCCACCAAATCTTCTGACCTAAACCAAAAAAAAAAAAAAAAAACCTCACTGTCATTGAGTTTTTTCCACCTCATAGCAACCCCTCCTTGGATTTCTGAGGTGGTATCTCCACGAAAGCAGATTGTCCAATCTTACTTCCAAGGAGTGGCTGTAAGGAAGGTTGGACAATCTGCTTCTGTAGTGATACTGCCTCAGAAACCCAAAGAGGGGTCACTATGGATCGGATCCGACTCAACGGCAGTGAGTTTGGTTTTGGTTTTGGATGATGTGCTTGATTCTGTGCCCACAGGTGCCTCCTTCATTAATGTGTGTCTGTTTGTGTGTAGGTCTGATGTGATGCAGGTATCTTCTCTAGCCTAGGCTGATATGCTACTAAAGGGTGTTTATTACCTACCTTGCATATCATTATGCCTGATTATTTGAGTAAGCAAAATAGACTAGTCAACTGAACCAGTCCAAGTAGAAATTCTTGGCTCTAGTTTTGCTTTGGGAGGTAATTGATTTGGATTTTGAAAGTTTAGGGTGTTCAGGAATTGCTCATCTAAAATGCAGGCAACCTCAGGAGATGGATATACCCAAAGGTCTTATCAAGTAAGGGGAACATACTTGCAATAGCAGAGAGCAAGAAGAAGAGACCCAGGAGGAGAGGCAGGAACTGAAGGCAAATAAAGACATTGCAGGAGAAAGTGGAGAAGGGAAGGTGCTAAGCACACTGTGCCTTTGTAGCACTTTTACCAGGCTCATCCTCAAACCATTCCTACAATATTTTGGTTTATTTGTTTGTAGAAAAGAAAGGGAAACTTGTTTTAACATCAACTGAAGAAATGTCACAAGACTTCAAAACTACCACCATCAATATGAGGGAAAAGTAACCATGATGTTCAAATTTCACTCCCCAATATGCACACACAGCTGATGTTTCTTGCCAAAGTCCTTTGGGGACCCAGTACTATGCAACATGGGACCAGTTGGTCAATACTGAGCTCCTGAAATCCCTGTTCCTTTAAAAATCAATGAGCTAAGCTAGGATTGTGAAAGGACCCTAGGAAAAAACAGTTGTTGTCATGTCAACTGACTCATGGCAACCTCATTTGTGTCAGAGTAGAACTGTGCTCCATAGGGTTTTCAGTGACTGATTTTTCAAAAACAGATCACTAGGTCTTTCTTACAAGGACCTCTGGGTAGATTAGAACTGCCAAACTTTTAGTTAGCAGTCACACATGTTAACCATTTGCATCTCCCAGGGACGCTGATAAACTGATCTAGAATTGTGAAGGTATCCTACCTAGAAGGGACAGGGTTAATGTTGAGTTTTTTGGTGGAAAATGCCTTTGATCTATAATTGTAGATACCAGAGAAGAACAAGAAATATTAGGATTTACATACTGTGTAAATTTTCAAATGGGCCTGGCTTCTAAATAGGCTCAGCAGGTTGATGGCTCAAAACTGTTCCCAGAGATCCCAAGAGTTTTCCATGATGAAAACAGCATGTGACTCCTGTGGACAAAGACATCAAAGCACACAGCCATTACCAGGGCCATAAATCAGAAAACAATCTCCCTGCAACCACTGTGTGGAAACACTGACATTGGCATCACTTTTAGATACACAGGGCAACAAGGGATACAATTCACAGTCCAGAGAAACATTTGATTGTGGCTCTTCCCAGTCACTGTGCATCCTAAAGCTTGCTGGCAGACACCCTGGCAAGCACACTGCCAGCTCCACAGTTCCAATTGTCTACCACAGTTATGGACCTATTCCTAGTCTTCCTGCTTCCTCTGTGGGGCCATGTGTGCAATCTGGTCATATGTATGCACTCTCATCCACTAAATAAGACCTTCAAAGGAAGGAGATAGCCAGAAAAAGAGTGTGTCTGATTCTATATTCAAGGTCTTCCTTTCTATTGCAGAATTTCTATGGGGTGGTGCCTTCTGAGGAGCCTTCTGTTTCATTTCCCCTTAAGTTTCCACTTTCTGTTAGAGTAGAGATAAGGCATAGCTCCATAGGAAGGGTCTTGGGAGAAGAAAATGAAGAAGAAAGGATGGGCCTACTCCTGTTCCTTTTTTTACTCAACTTCTCTGCTTTGTCTCTGTATCTCCCAGAAGGCCTTGCATGTGGTGTCTGCTCAGTGAAGTTGATGAATGGTAAAGCAGGAGATGAGGGCAGCAATTATGCACAGAGTCTTGCCATGAGCTTGGCATGGTGCCAGGCAGTGGAGCTAAAACAATAAAATGATATAGACTCATTGTGATTGATAGTGAGGGAGGAAATAGACAGAATGAACTAAATGAACAAACATCACAGCTGCCCCCAAGCCCAGAGACCTGAACAAACTCAACTCAACACACACTGACACCAGCAGCATAGCTGACTCCAGAGCTGGCAGCCCACATCCCCCACCACCTACAAGGGTGTCTCAGATATTTAGGAAACTAAAGTGCCAAAGAGGCATTGATGGTTCACTGGTAGAATTCTCACCTCTCATTCAAGAGACCCAGATTTGATTCCTGGCCGATACACCTCATGCTCAGCCACCACCCATCTGTCAGTGGAGGCTTGTATGTTGCTATGATGCTGAACAGGTTTCAGCAGAGCTTCCAGACTACGAAAAACTAAGAAGAAAGGCCTGGAAATCTCTTTCTGAATATTGTTGTTGTTGTTATGTGCTATCGAGTCGGCCCCGACTCATAGTGACCCCTCCTTGGGTTTCCGAGGCAGTATCACTATGGAAGTAGATTGCCCCATCTTCCTTCTGAGGAGTGGCTGGTGGGTTTGAACCACCAGCCTTCTGGTTAGCAGTCAAGTGCCTTAGGCACTGAATCACATGGTTTGATCTGCAACCAATCATGGGGACAATGCAGGACCGTGCAGCATTTCCTTCTGCTGTGTATGGGGTACCATGAGTTGGGGACCAACTCTGTGGTTGCTAACAACAACAAAATGCCAAAAAGGTCACTATTCCCAATGGCATCACTAGTGTTGATATCACTGGGTTTGGTAACTCATGGTGTCACCCCTCCTATGGACCTCCTCCTGCACCAGATCATATACAATCCATAGTAATGTTTATTATCAATTGTAATCATAGAATAACAATGAGATAAATATAATTGCAAATTGCTTAAATGCAATATTTCTTAGATTATATGAATATTAACAACAAAATTGTTTTGTAAAATCTTCCTACATTGACTTACAACATTATTAGTTACATTATTAGTAACTTTTTTCATTTTACTCCTTCTTTCCTTTAATTTTGATTTCACTCTCAAAAAAGTTATTGATACATGTTCTTGTAGCTAAAACACCAGAAAATTTTACAAAATTAGTGACTATAGAAATACAGGCAGCAACAAAAACAACAGTACCAGCTTGTAACATATACAGATGAAATCACATGATTTGAAGCATAGTTGTAATTGGGTAATAATGACAACTCTGACCAGAGAGAATTAAAAGGTTCAAAAAGTAAATGTCAGTATATTGATACATGTAAGTAGGCTTACAAAAAATGTTCAACTATAAAATACTTTTTATAAAAAATAATAAATTTCATATCTTAGAGAAATAAGAGTTATGACACAGATATATGCACAACCATTTTCATTGCAGCACTATTCACAATAGCAAAAAGATGGAAACAACCTAAATGCCTATCAGTGGAGGAATGATCAACATACTATGATACATGTACACTGTGGAATACTACATAGGGTTAAAGAACAATGGTGAATCTGTAAAACATCTCCAATATGGATGAACTTAGAGGTTATTATGCTGAGTGAAATTAGTCAATCACAAAAGGACAAATATTGTATGAGAACACTATTGTAAGAAGTGAAGGAAAGGGTTTCACAAAAAAAGAAATATTCTCTGGTAGTTACCAAAATAAAATAAAAAATAATAACAATAAATTTCTGCTGAAAAACTGCACAGAAATTTTATGGACAGTCATTTTGGTGTCACCTCTTCTGACAGTGTCACCCTGTGCAGTCTATACCCCCACACCTCCCTGCTGATGCCACTGACTGCTCCATTCCCAAGGAAAGCCAGCCAGCTCTTGCTCAATTGGCCAAAACAAGAGCAGAGCCACTGTGCTGTGCAAATAGGATCAGCACATCCAGAAGAAACCCTGGCCTTTCCCACATGTCTGCCCACTCTCCCTGTGAGGCCTGTGGAACCCATTCTGACAAGGGGCTCACAACAGCCCAAGGCCACAGACCAGACATGGAGACCACATAGGCAGCCTCTAAGGTGAAATGTGCTGAGAGGAGTGCCTGCCACAGCCGTATCCAGCTGTTGTGTGGTGTCAGGTGGCCTCTGTCCACAGGATCTCCTCACTCCAGTTCCTCACACCAGTGAAATAAGAGTGAAAGTCTCCATCTCCTCAACTCCATCCCCTTAAAACAGCCTGTGCCTGTCACTGTATCAGTAAGGAAGATTAGAAGTTAGAGGAACAGAAAGGCAGTAGGCCTGTCAGCTTCATAATCAGCACATTCTTCTACTAACTGCAAATAATCTAACTACGTCAGTCAATAATTATTATTTGTTCTGTGAGTATTTACTTAATCAATCTTCAAAGAGATTTCCAAACTGGTATTTTTGTGACTAAATCAAGGTCAGAGTTCCTGCAACAATAAATCAGAGCTGGCCAAGGAGCAGACAGCTGACAGAGTTATCTGACCTCAGCTGCTGTGCAGAAACTTTGAAACAGTTCCTGTCAAGTAGCTCTTTCAAGCTATACATGAACCTTGGTCATCAGTCAGTCCCTGAATTGCGACAACACACCACACAAATACACACCCACACATACACCATTGACCTCCCCTACTTGTATGACTCCTTTCCATTGCTTTCCAGCACATTCTCTCTCAAGTCCAAACAAACTCACCTCAGAACAGTCTATCTGTGAATTTTTCCTTTATTACAGAATTTGCGGCTCAAACACATTGAGTTGGTATTTCCTCTACCCAAGTAGGGATTTTTATGGGGTTTTTATTTGGTTTCATTTTTGCCATACTTCTGAGAATAGTCCCTTTGTTCTTCCTTCAGTCACTGTTTAGATCCTTCAAGGCATTCTCCTCAGAAAATCATACAGCTGCTACTTCAGACATGTATCTCAAAAATATGTAGCCAGGAAAACTCCCATCTTCCTACGGATTTTCAAGCAATAAAAGAAAGAGCTCTGAGAACAGAGAAGATCCCTCCCCCGGCATGCCACACACTGACTGTCAAGCCCTTGGGAAGCAGAAGTGAAGCACTATGGGCCCAGGTCTTCAGCCTGTGCATTTAGAAGAGCCTTAACCATCCAGACAAAGTGGGCCCTATTTTTTTATCTGCCTAGGACAGGGACCCCTCCTTCTGGAAAATACTCCCTCCCCCATATTAATCATGAAGTCCATGGGCAGTACAGTCACACAATCAGCTACCACTCGAAAGGTTGGAGGTGTGAATCTACCAAGGGATACCTCAGAAGAAAAGCTAGCAATTTGCTTTAAAAAAAAATCAGCCACTGACAACTTGATGAACAGCAATACTGGTTGCACAACTTAAAGAATATAATCAATGTAACTGAATTATAAATGTAGAAACTGTCATACTGGTGAACGTTTCGTGTGTATGTTTTTACAATAATAAAAATATAAAGAATAATTAATCAAAACATAAAGAAAGAAAAGAAAACCTTATGGAATGCACAGTTCTACTCTGACACACGTGGGGTTGCCATGAGTCAGAACTGACTCCAAAGCAACTGGTTGGTTGGTAGCAGTTTTGCCATGGATTTCAAAGTCTTTATCAAGTCAACACTCTTATGACTCATTCTTATCTGGATACTTAGAGTGTTTCTTGGCATAGGTTTCAGGTAACAGTAATGACAGCCCATTTTGGGTAGTATACTAGTGACAGATCTTTGGAAAAATCATGCTCTAGAATAAAAAGCCCCTCATGGCTCTTCACAAAGGAACATACTGGTTGCATACCCAGACTTCTCCTGTCATATCACTGGTTAAATGGTCAATAGACTCTCCTTAACTTCAGGAAGACAATTTCTACTACCTCCACTTATCAGTCTCACACCTGCCTAGACTGAAGCCTCACAGCCCAGCCAGTCCCCCCAATACAACTCCCACCTTCTCCCCAGGAGGAAGTCCTTGAGGTGGGCACAGACCCAGATGATTACCTCAGCTCTTCACCTCCAACAGGCACTATCATGTTGAAACCACAGGAAGGCCTCAAGTCAAAAGCAGTTACCCAACTTGGAGCAAGGCCATAAAATCAAGCTTGATCCCCTTTTCATCCAAAAGGGGTCAAAAGAGGGCCAGTGGTCACAAGGGGTCAGAGCCTCAGTTTTGACTCAAAGTTCAAAGAATCTAGCTAAGCCACACAGTGCCCCCTGGCACCACCCTATGAAATGGATCCAGTCCTGAGTCAGAGAGGAAGCAGACACTCACTGAATCACCCACCAACTTCCTCCTACTAGCAATAGTGCAGCCAAGACCAGCAGCCTCTTTCCAGGGACAAATTAGTGATCAACACTTGGAAAAGTTTATGCTCCAAAGAAAAGCGGGCAGAGCTGCACTTACACTGCAGGAAGCACCACAATTTTACTGTGTCTCCCCTGCCCCTCATATTTTCCAAAGTTAAACATCTTGTAACAGACTTGTCCTCCACTGACCTTGACTGTGTTATTTTTCACTTCCCTGTTCAGAATACAGCCACACTGTCCAAATGCTGTGAATCATCCACCGAGCAACGGCCATTTAGAAAGCAGGAAACCACTGGGTGCAGACCTAGAAGGAGCAGTGTGGGTGATGTTCCTTGCAGCAGCCCTCTCCTCCTCCACTGGTTATCAGGCAGCACTTGAGGCCACCAAAGGTAGCCATGTCAGAACTGCTTGCCACCCTATGCACCCAAATTTTCCACCATCCTCCCTAGGTGACTGCTTTATCCTCTTCCAATCCAATATCATGCTAGGTCACAGACAGGATTAGGCATCTCCTGATGCTTCTAAAAGCTCTCTGGGTTGTATTGGCCAAAGAGAAGCTGACATCTTCCAATCCCAAGAGGGAGAAAAATGGGAAGATGCATTCAAGACCAAGGGAGATTAGAACAGGTAGATGTGGCATGGAGCAGAATCATCAACAGGACACAGGAAATCCATTCTCTGCCTGCAAAAACCCTTGTAGTTATGGTACAAATGTCATCCCTGACATTCAAGTCCCTTTATGGCTGGAACTATGTGGCCCTCTAGATGCCACTCAACAAGTGCCTGGAAGGAGTATCTGGTGAGTCCACAAATAAATCAGTGAAATGTTATCATCCTCAAAGAGTATCAACTCTTCTAGGCTGGTCTCCTGGCTCCCTGTATCTCTGAATAATACAATTCTGTCCTTATGTCAGTCTTAAGTTCTCATGTAATAATGAGACTCTAAGAGGAAGTCATTATTTTTGCTTCTATTTGATCATAAATGTGCTATTCAAAGGTAAAATGACCTGGAAGATTCAAATTAACACAATAATATACCAATTAGTACCTTTCAGTTTGGCAAAAACTTTAATTATTGACAAGGGCTAAGGACACTGTTGGGAGCTCTGGTAGCATAGTGGCTAAGACACTTGCCTGCTAACCAGACGGCTGGTGGTTCAAACCCACCAGCCACTCCTTGGAAGGAAGGTTGGGCAATCCTACTTCCGTAGTGATACTGCCTCGGAAACCCAAGGAGGGGTCGCTATGAGTCGGGTTTGACTCGACGGCACATAACAACAACAACAACAAGGACACTGTTGGCCAGATAATGGAGAAATGGGCACCCCCTATGGTGTTGGAGAGTATATATTGTTACAAATTTTCTGGAAGCAGTTTGACCACAATGTGCATTATAATTTTCAATGGCCATCCTTTGACTCATTAGTGTGTTTTTGTTTATTTGTTTGTTTGTTTAATTTTTATTGTGACTTGGGTGAAAGTGTACAGAGCAAATTCACTTTCCATACAGTACCTCACATATACTTCATCTCAAAACATTGACTGTATTTTCACACAATGCAACAGTTCCCCTCCTTCTTCCTCCTCATAGTTAACTCTTCCCTGTGTCCTTCCCTCCCGTGCAGTCCAGCCCCCCGAGCTATCTCCCTGTGCATACACAGCCCTTCTATTGTCCCATGATTGAATTGATCTCCACAAGGAGTATATCTACCTAATGTAAATGTTCAGCTCACATGCCTGTTTTTTGTTTGGCTGGAAGCTACAAGAGTAGGTTCAGTTCCAGACCTGAAGGGCACCTAAGGGCTATAGTCTCAGAGGTTCCACCAGGATCTATCAGACCAGCAAAAGTTCTTTTTTTAAATGATTTTGAGGTTTGTTCCACATTGTTCTCCCATTCTATCATTCTATCCAAGATCTCCTACATAGATCCCCTTCCGAATGGTTGACAGTGGTAGCTGGGCACCATCTAGTTCATCTGGTCTCAGTTATATAGGCTGAAGTTCACATGGTGTACCAGTCCCTTAGACTAAGTGTTTCCATGGGTCTTTGGTTTTCTTCATTCTTCTTTGCTCTGGATGAGGAGAGAGATGTATCATTGCCTATGGATGGCCACTTGCAAACTTTTAAGATCCCAGTTGCTACTTGACAAAGTAGGATGTGGAACAACGTCTTTGTGTTGTATATTATGCCAATTGAGCTTGATGTCCCTGAGTATGGTCCAGAGACCACAGGTCCAACTACTCGCTCCCTCTGGATAGCTGGCTATGGCCACGAAGTGACTACAACCTTCTCTCTTGTCAGCTCTACTCGATATACCTGGGAATTCTTACAAAACACACAAATACACTTGTAGAAACACTAGTATCAGCCAACCCTATGCATGGTGATGGGCACACTCCCCCTTGCAAACACATGCCTAAGAGTTCAGCCTGTCCACCCATTTATCCACCCATACATCAGTATTTGCCATCACTGACAATGCAGTACTCTAAGTGCAAATGGGTTCATCTTCATTGTCTGTAACTCCCATGCACCTTTCTCTGTCTTCCTCTTCCTCAATACCACAGTATTGATCACTCATGTTGCCCTTCCCTTCCCCCAAATCAATATTTGTCTCTGCCTATCTAATAGTATGCCCTCCCCTCCCCTCCCAGCCCTGGTAACCAACAAAGAAAATTTCTTCCCATATATAAGCCTTTCTTGACTTTATACAATAACAGACTAATACAATATTTGTCCTTCTGTGATTGACTTATTTCACTCAGTGTAATGTCCTCCAAGTTCATCCATGTTATGCGGTGTTTTGCATATTCTACACTATTCTTTAGGGTTGCATAGTATTCCATTGTGTGTATGTACCATAGTTTGGTTATCCATTCTTCTGTTAATGGGTGCCTAGGTTGTTTCCATCTTTTTGCTATTATAAATAGTGTTGCAATGAACATGGGTATGCATATATCCATTCTGTCCTGGCTCTCACTTCTTTAGGATATTTTTAATTCCAACATTTTAAAGAATGGCCATACTGCTTTCCACAGTGGTTGTATCATTTTACAGTCCCACCAACAGTGTATGAGAGTCTCAATCTCTCCACATTCTAGCCAGCATTTGTTATTTTCTGTCTTATTGAACTTTGCTACTAGTGCTGGGGCAAGATGGTATCTTATTCTTGTTTTGATTTGCATCTCTTTAATGGCTAATGAGCATGATCATTTCTTCATGTGTGTCTTGGACACCTGAATATCCTTTTTGGTGAAGTATCCATTCATGTCTTCTGCCCATTTTTAAAATGGATTATTTGTCTTTTTGCCATTGAGGTGTTGGAGATTTCTATAAATTCTAGAGATAAGTACTTGTCAGGTATGTCATTTCCAGGTATTTTTTCCTTATCTGTAGGTTCTTTTTTGACCCTTTTGGAGAAGTCTTTGGCAGCACATAAAAATTAAATTTCTAGGAAAAGGGCAAAAAGATGGTGGACCAAGCAGAAAGACTGCACAGACCCTCTTCAACAAAGAAAAGGGAAAACACTTAACATAACACAGAAGATAATCTTGGACCCCTGATCCTTGAAGGGAAGGATACAAAAGTGGAATAAACCCCAACTAGCAGAAGAATTTGCGTGAAAATACCAAAAAAGGAGATATACAGAGCTATGATCTGGCAGTGATCTTGAGTGACCCTGACAAAACAGACAGCTTGGAGATTCCTGAGTGGTAGTAGGACCTAAGAATTAACCAAAAAATCACCCTGTTAGCCAGAGACTGCACAGAGGACTGTTCACAGTCACTGGGGAACAAACAGAGAAGGTGAAGAGAAAGGTGGGCAGAGCTGTGGACTTTTGCTGGTCCAGAGGGTGCCGCCATTTTGAAGGTTTAAAAAGCAGCTTGACTATTTTGGATATTTAAAGAGACAATGCTTTCACAGATTCCTGTGGTGATAGGACTTAAGAATTACCCTAAAAATCACCCTGCTAGCAAGGGACTGCACGGAGGACTGTGCTCAGTGTCTGGGGAACAAACAGACAAGATGAAGAGAAAGGTAGGCTGATCTGTGGACTTTTGCCAGTCTGGAGGATGCCGCCATTTTGAAGGTTTAAAAAGCAGCTTGACTATTTTGGATGTTTAAAGAGACAGCACTCTCGCAGATTCCTGGGGCTTAAGAACACGTTCTACTTTCCAGCAACCACAAAGACACTTGGGACGTGCAAGACTGACAAGTTTTTTGATGGTTATTCAAATGTAATTTGTGTCTCACTGAGTGGGAGACAACAACAGTCCCCATAAGACACAACTACACCCACACCTCCAGAAACTTCACTTACTGAGTGAGAGCCACTACCTCCTTCTCCACCAACAGGCCAACGATAAAAAACCACCAAGAAGAGACTGAATCACCCTTGGCTGCTCTTCACAAACAGTTAACAGAGATCAAAATACAACAATGTCACGATGCCTCGGAAACAACAGACCATCACAGTCCACACAAGAAGCAAGATAAAGTGGTAGAAAC
This sequence comes from Orycteropus afer afer, assembly GCF_000298275.1. Taxonomy (NCBI): domain Eukaryota; kingdom Metazoa; phylum Chordata; class Mammalia; order Tubulidentata; family Orycteropodidae; genus Orycteropus; species Orycteropus afer. The sequence continues at coordinate 2,147,631 of NW_006921637.1, read as the reverse complement.
AAGGAAGCAGGATACCAACTCAGAACACATCCCTGAGGAAGAAGCAGCATTGGAACTCTCTGATAAGGAATTCAAAAGAATTATCTTTAGGTATCGTCAAAGGATTGAGAGACAGACCAAAGAAAATACAGAAAAAAACTTACAAGAATTTTGGAAGAAAATACAAGAACAAAATGAAAAATTAAATGAAAAATTAGAAATTATTCCAAATCTAAAGATAGAAATCCAAAAGATTAATACTAAACTGTCAGAAATAGATAACACATTGGAAGGACAAAGGAGAAGAAATGATGTGACAGAAGACAGAATTAATGAGATGGAAGACAAATACCTGAATACTTCTTTGGAAAAGGATCAATCAGAAAAAAAATCAAAACAAAAAGGAGAAGGCTTAAGGTTCATGTGGGATACCATCAAAAGGAATAACTAACGTGTCATTGGAATTCCAGAACAAGAAGAGAAAAACAAAACCTCTGAGAAAATTGTCCAAGATTTGTTAGAGGAGAACTTCCCTGAAATGATGAAAGATGAGAATATATCCAT
>NW_006921637.1:2121749-2130770 GCF_000298275.1 Orycteropus afer afer | reverse complement strand
ACACTGGGAAGAGGTAACTATGGGGAGGAAGTGGGAGGGGAGCTGTTGCATTGTATTAAACTGTGGTCAATGACATGAGACAAAGTATATGCGAACTGCTGTATGGAATGTGAATTTGCTCTGTAAATTTTCACCCAAATCACCATAAAAAAGAAAAGAAAAAGCAAGTGGACAAAAAACACACTGCATAAACACACAGGAACAATCACCAAAAATAGAAAAAGAGAAAAAAAATAGGAAAGGCAATAAATGAGAGAAAATATTTAAAGATATATTTTAAAAAGCCAAAATAAATATGCATAGAAAAAGGGGGGAAAAGAAAGGGAAAAAAATAAAACCCATACTATCGGGATAGGAGGGAATAAAACAAAAGAGGCAGTGTAGGAGAATTATGAAGAAAAAAATGGGGAAAATGAAAGTAATAAAATTAAAAACACAAGGAATGGAGAGAACTATAGAAAGGAAATATGGGAACCAGGAACAGGGAAGATGGAAAAACTGAAAACTAGAACCTGGAAAGGGAAGAATAATAATAAAAAGGATGGAAAAAAAGAAGAAGACAACGAATAAGAATAATTTAAAAATAGACAAAAACAAACAAACTAAAGAAAAGAAAGAAAGAAAAAATCTGGGCAGGGCAGGGCAGGGTTCCCAGGCTCCATCAAAGCACACAGACTGGGATGGAATCCTTCCTTGCCCAGAAAGTGGGTGGGAGTGAGGGATGACCACACCGCCATTCACCAAGAGTCTGTGGGTTATAAGAGTAACAAGGAGAATCATATCTCTCCAGTTGTTCATGTCCAGAACGTCCTTGTGGTCCCTGGCAAGTGGAGCGTATTCTTAGGTCCCTGGACTCTGAAAGAACACTGTCACTTTAAATATCCAAAATGGTCAAACCACTTGTAAACATTCAAAAAGGCTGCACCCTCCAGACAGCCGTAAGTCCACAGCTCAGTCTGTCTCCCTTTTTGCTGCTTTGCTTTTTATTCATCAGCCACCAATGCAGTCCTCCATGCAGCCTCTGGCTAGAAGGGCCAATTTTAGGTTAATTTTTAGGTCTTAACACCACTTCACAATATCCAAGCTGTCTGTGCCATCAGGATAACTGACAGACCTCAGCTCCATATGTCTCCTTTTTCAATGTTTTCATGCAGGTTCTTCTACTAGTTGGAGATTAGTTCACTTCTGTATCCTTCCTTTCAAAGCTCAGGGTTCCAGGATTATCTTCTGTATCTGTGTTAATTGGTTCCCCTTTTCTTTGTTGAAGAGGGTCTGTGTAGTTTGTTTGCCTATTCCGCCATCTTACCAGAACTCTGATTCACTAGTTTTAAGGCTAGAAATTTATCCTCAGCTAGACAACCAGGAAAATGCACATAAATGGAAGTACAAAGATAGTATTCACACTGTGGTATATAATATAATGTATATATACATATATATTGTCTTGGTTGTCTAGTGCTGCTATAACAGAAATACCACAAGAGGATGGCTTTAACAACAGGAATTTATTCTCTTTTCTTAGGAGGTTAGAAGTTTAAATTCAGAGTGCCAGCTCTAGGGGCTTGGTGAAGGTCCCTCAGCCTTGGCTTTCAGCTCTAGGCCCACTGGAGTTGGCGGCTTCTCATGACTCATGCACCTGCTGGCTGCTGAAGCTGACAAACTCAAGTTCAGCAAGTAGAATGGCACAATCCCAAAATCAAGAAGCGATACAGCAGAGTGCTGGTTCAAATTCAGGTACAATCCCAAGATCAGCAGACAACATGGCAGGCTATTGGTTATTCAAATGTACCAAAAAGCTAGAGACCTTTCTCAAAACATCTTATATACTGGCAACTACTTAGCTGCTCACAGCAGATTCCACCATGGAAGTGATAGTGATTACAGTCTCATCATGGGGACTAACTACATCCAGCTGCCCAGCCACTCAAAACCATGGCCCAGCCAAGTTGACATATAACCTTAACTACCATACACACACACACATTTCAACAATCTAGATGTGATTGAGCAAGTGAATTATGCATCTAATAAAATGCATAATTCTAATAAAATAATGTTGAAAATCTACATCCAAAGCCACAGAAAGTTAATCATATGGATCATTTGGAAAAAAGAAAGTAGGTGACAAATCATGTAGAAGTATTGGTGTGGATGGGGTGAACAAGAGAGATGCCTGGAAGATTCATCAAGTTTCAACAGTGGTCATCTTCACAGAGTGGTATTTGCAGTGTTTTTTACTTTCTTCATGTTTTCTTTATTTCTTGAAATGTCTTCAATAAATAAAAAGCATTTTTTATAACCAGAAAACAAATATTTCTTTCCATTTTAAAACCAAAGCAAAACCTGTTGGTTTCCCTGACAGGTCACATTTGTCCAAGATATGTTTGCATGTTCCCATTCTGGTTGTTGCTGTTGTTGTTATATGCCGTCGAGTCAGCCCCTACTCATAGCAACCCCTCCTTGGGTTTCCGAGGCAGTATCACCACGGAAGTAGGATTGCCCAACCTTCCTTCCGACGAGTGGCTGGTGGGTTTGAACCGCCAGCCTTCTGGTTAGCAGTCCAGTGCCTTAGGCACTATGCTACCAGAGAGCCCATTCTGGTAGAAGGTGTTATTGCACACTATCTGCCAGGAAGCCTTGGCCTCAACGTTGTTTCCCCAATACTCTGAAGGGTTGAACTGGGTCTGCTTCCACTCTCTTAAGCAGCCCCTGTGTGGCAGCTCCATTTTTCAGGATGGCTGACCAGAGATGGCTGGAGAATGGGACATGGCACTTTCCCCCAACAGATGCCAAACATCCAGTGCAGTAATCAAATCTAAGATTTCAGCAGTAGGAATTAACTAACTTAACCACCATTGACTTCTCTGGGTGGCCAAGCACATTCAGATGTTTTGAAAATATATTAACCACAATCGCTCAACTCCAGAAATAAACTCTACACCCTTAAAGATCACAGAAACTTAAAGCCAGAATGATCTGAAAAAAATCATCTCTCTGGTCCTCTCATTAGACAAAAAGCCAACACCCAGAAAAGTGAAGTGGCTTGTCCAATGTTGCAGAGAGCCAAGAAGAGAATTTATGTCTCTTGACCTGTAATCTGAGGTCCTTTTCACTTTATCACAACTTGGACAAGTATATTTGGTGCTAAGGCAAAAGATGTGTCTTATGCCCTCAAAGCCTATTCCTGTGAGGAGTACAGAATGTCCTACAACTGTCCTGACCCTGAATCAGTAGCTAGTTAGAGTTTACACATAGACATTCTTAACCAGAAAGTGATGCATTTTTCGGAAAAGTTTATATATAGCTTTCATCAAATTTTCAAAGAGATCTCATCACACAACAGAAATTAAGAACCATTGAATTAGAGCATGAATTGGCACTCTTTTTCTGTGAAGAATGAGAATGCAAATATTTTAGGCTATGTGTCTCTGTCACAACTCCTCAACTCTGCCCTTGTCATGTAAAGTAACCACAGACAATACATGAATGAGTGAGTGTGATTATGTTCCAATAAAACTTTATTTACAAAACCAGGCAGTAGTTTACCAAGCCCTCAACTAGAGGATTTGATGTTTCATGTAATCTTTGCATTATATCAACTTCTGCTTCTGGTCACTTAATGACTCAACAAGCTCTCCCTTCTATCACGTAAATTGAAACACATCCATATTCTTGGCACTGGATCCAGCTCTTTCCTAAGGACCACCAAGGAAGGAAGGAAACATAAAAGGAATTCATTTTACTTTTTCATTAAGTAAGTTTGAGTTTCTAATTGGAAACTTTCACACATGAACTGAGGTTGCTGCAACTCATTTCCTGCGGCTCTGTTTGCAGTTTGTTACTTTGAGCAAAATAATTGTTGGACATGGAGGATGACCTTTGATCTCTGGTGACTGCTTGCAATATACTTTATTATATTGCATATAGGATGTTCAGAACAAGCTGACACATTCTTCCTTTTTCATACAAAATTCTGAGCACCTTGATTAACTAGGGATAAAATAAGACTTCAAGAAGGAACATGACTAGGAAGGAATTAAAGACTTTTTTTCCTCCAGTTTTTTGCAAAGAATCTCTTCAACTTAGCAGTATTTATTGAGCACCAGCTAGCATGGAGTTAGGCCCCGTGTGTTTCTTCCTGCCCTGCTGGAGAAGGATTGGATCCTATACAGGGATTAGAATTCAGATATATCCTCTGTACTTGTATGAAAGATGAGATTTTAAAAAAGAAGAAATCTTTCCTCTGTTGGACCTCTGTGCCCCCACCTAGGATCCATCACGCTTCTTCCTGCACAGACTCTCACCCATCTACAGTTTTAAGAGAGAAAGAAGGAATGTGATGGAAGAGCAAGGCTGTAGAGGCATGTGCACCTACCTAGTTAATTAGGAATGGGAGGAAGTGAAATGCAGAATAAAAACTGAATAGGATAGCCAATCAGCCTCCTCACCCCTTCCAAATTCTGGGAGCAAAAAGACTGAGTTACCTAGCCTTGAAAGTGAGAGTCAGGGAAAAATTAAAATTTCCAATTGTATGGACTACAGTTCTAAATATAATATACAAACCAAAAAAAAAAAAAAAAAAAACGAACTCACTGCCATCAAGTGGATTCGACTCATAGCGACCCCTCCTTGGGTTTCCAAGGTAGCATCTCTAAGGAAGTAAATTGCCCAATCTTCATTTCAAGGAGTGGCTGGTGGGTTTGAATCACCAGCCTTCTGGTTAGCAGTTAAATGCCTTAGGCACTACAGCACCAGAGCTCCCAAATATAATATACAGTACCCATATACATCAGAAATATGTTCTGATTATTAGCTTGTGCTCTTAGCTGCTTGGGAGTTACCCCAGACTCATGCTGACCCCATGGCATGATGGGACAAAATGCTTCTTGGTCCCGTGCCATCCCTATGATCAATTGTGATGCACAGGATTTCCACTGGCTGACTTTTGGAAATAGGTCACCAGGTCTTTATTCCTAGTCCATCTTCATCTGAAACCTCCACTGGTATCTGTTTAGCATAGTAGCATCACTCAAGCCTCCACTGACAGATGGGTGGTGGCTATACATAAGGTGAATTTAAATAGAATCCAGGCCTCCTACATGAAAGACAAGAATTCTACTGAATGACCAATGCCTCCATGGATAGCAGTTCAGAGGTGATTTATTTTCTGAAACCCCTGGGCTATTTTTGACCCCTTTTTGTGCTTTGGTTTTGAGGCACACATGAACACACCTCTATAAAGGACACCAAACCTGTTGCCAATGACTCGATTCCTACTCTTGGGATCCTGTAAGACAGAGGAAAATTGCCCCCATAGGGTTTCCAAGGCCATAGTCTTTACAGAAACCGACTGCCACGTCTTTCTCCTGTGGAGCAGCTGTTGAGTTTGAACTTCTGACTTTTCAGTTAGCAGCCCAGTGCTTAACCATTGCCCAGCAGACTCTTATAAGGGACACATGAGGTTCAAATATTTCTTCTTCCAAGAGGGGAATAGAGGCATCATGGGATTTTCTGGTGTTTCCAATGGAGTCAGAAGCTAGGGCACCAGTTTCTCCTCTGATTCCTGGTACCTCTGCCCTGCCTAGAGCCAATTTTACATCTCAAGCAATTTCCAGAGGATTAGGAGGTATTCTCTTTCTTCTTTTTCTATCAAGATGTGTTTCTAGATCATTCATTTCCAACCTTCCCACGGAAAATCCCTGAGCCAGCCACTTCCTATTTTTGTTGTTTTCCTCCCTCACTATGCACCCTTCAACCTTTTGTCCTTTGTCATTATCTTCAGTCTCAACTTGGAAAAAATGTACAGACTGGGTTCCCAGCTCCAGTTACCAGCCACAGTGGGTTGCTCACTCAGCAACTGGGCAAAGGGAGAATTTTAGCATAGCTTTTTGGGCACTACTTGTGTGTGTGAAAACAAAGCATTTCTCCTCAGGATCCAATGATTTCTTTATCCTAAGAAAACTAAAATTTGTTTTTGGAGATCCCCGACCAATACAAATGCAAATTTTAGTAACAATTGTTTTTTAATTTTGAAACTTCTTTATCCACTTTTGTTTTGGGTGAGGAATCCTCTTTTGCTTTTTTTTTGACAACTAGATTAGCTAGAAGTATGCCTGGTGAAATTTTGTCATTTCTTCCATCTTTCTACTATCTGTTCCCTTCCTCTGGACTCAACATCTGTCACATTTGCAGAGAGTAAGAGCTGGCTGGAGGCCATTCTTCTAAGTAAGTATCTTCTCAGCTAGGTAGTCCTCATTTCTAACACAGTATCTTGGCTTTGTTCATTCTCTGCTTCTCCCTCCCTGGCCAGGGCCAGACACAGGGCAGGCCAGTGGAAGACACCTCACCACGCCCCTCAACACACACTTGTGAAGACATGTTGGCACTGGAAGCAGCTGGTTGGAAACTCCGGGGCCTCTACAAACTCCAAAGGGGAACACGTGAAACTGCCAGACAAGGAGGTGTTAACTGTGCTCCAGTCTTATGGGGAATTTCCCCAAACTCATCTGGCACATACAAAGTGAAAAGGAAGAAAGAGTATCAGACTAAGAGCCCAGGCTTGCCTTAGAGGATGTACTATTTGGACTTGTTCCTTGCAGGGTAATTAAGGTCTCTTGGTTGAGTCCTAACTCTCTGCATCATTGTCTCCCGAGGTGACATTTGCTAACATACACCACCTCTCTAGACCTCCACTTTGCTCTCTCTACATGTGCCCTCAGAGCTGTACAGAGTGAGCTAGAGAAAGGTGCTTCTGGCTGGAAAGAGAGATGGAAAATGAGGAGTTAAAACTGATGACACCTGGCCTTCATCATTCTCTGTTGACCCAGCTAGTTCAACTTTAAATCTTATCTCAGTGAATGGTCAACCAAATCCATATCATTTTTAAAAAATCTGAAATTTATTCTATTCTTTACATTATTTTCAAGTTACCATGGGGAAAAAGGGATTTATTCATTTTGTTAATAACCAAGTCTTGTTCTTCCACATTCTGTAGTATAAACATCAAAGACAAAGCACTCCATATTCAACCAAAAAAGTTCCAGCATTTTTAAAAAGTCAGGTGGAGACAGAACAGATAATCCTACCCCCCCCCAAAAAAAAAAAAAAGTGTGGCCTTACCTGTAAACCCTTAATACCTTAAATTATCCAATGTTGAGCTACCTCAACAAAGGCCTCATGAAAATGTTTGCCTGTGCTAAAGAATATTTCAAAGCAGTCTGAACACAAGCAATAGCCAAGATGATTCCAGGTTTCTTGTATCTTTAGAAGAATCAAACCACTGAACTAAAAAAGCAGAGGCCTAGAAAGGAAAACACGTAAGTGGGGTCATGATATAGGATTCAGAATATTGAAGAAAAATGCTACGTGACTAAACTTGCCCCTTCTTCAAACAATGGCTTTGAACCAGTTCATTCCAGTTCAACCCCTGCTAGGAATTTGCATTTATACCCCAGATATACTGAATCAAAATCTACATTTCAACAAGCTCTCCAGAGGATCTAATACCACATATAGAACAAAACAAAACATTGCCCAGTCTTGCACCATCATTATGATCATTGGTATGCTTGTGTCTACTGTTGTGGCCACTGTGTATTTTGAGTGCTATCCAACCCAGGGGGCTCATCTTCCAGCACTATATTAGACAATATTCATTGTTATCCACAGGGTTTTAATTGTCTAATTTTTGGAGGTAGAGCACCAGGACTTTCTTTCTAGTCTGTCTTAGTCTGGAAGGTCAACTGAAACCTGTCCATTAAGGGTGACCCTGCAGATATTTTAAATACCAGTGGTGTAGTTTCTGGTAGCATAGGAATACACAAGTTATCACAGTATGACAAACTGACAGGTGGTGAAGACTCACAAGCACCAACACTAAATGTGGACCTGCCTTGGCCCAAGTGATCTCACCCTATGGTTTTAATGCTATCTCTTCCTAATGACCCTCTCATTTTCATTTCCAGCCTCAACCTCAGCCCAGTGCTTCAGACTAAAACACAGCCCTTGATTTTTTCCCTCCAAACTCTGCTCCAGCCCCATGTCCTCATTTCAGTAAATGGAAAACTTTTTCAGGGCAAACCTTAGCATTCACCTTGACTATCCTCTTTCTCCCTCACACTCCATCCATTCCATCAGCAAGGGTGGCTTTATCTTTAAAACTTACTACAACACTATTTACAGCAGCAAAAAGATGGAAACAATCTAGGTGCCCATCAACAAAAGAATGGATAAGCAAACTATGATACATACACACAATGGAATACTATACAACCCTAAAGAATAAAGTAGAATTGACAAAACACTTCATAACATGGATGAACATGGAAGACATTATGCTGAGTGAAATAAGTTCTTCACAGAAGGACAAATATTGTATTAGTTCGTTTTATAAAAAGTCAAGGAAAGGTTTATATATGGAAGGAAATTTTCTTTGTTGGTTACCAAGGGTGGGAGGGGAGTGGAGGGGTAGGAACACTGTTAGATAGGTAGAGACAAGTATTGATTTGGGTGAAGAGAAGCGCTATATACCAAATATGAGTAATCAACATGGTGGCGTTGAGAAAGAGGAAGATATAGAGAGGTGCATGGGAGGTACAGACAGAAAAGATAAAAACTTTTGTACATACAGTACTGCTTTGTCAGTGATGGCAAACATTGATATACAGGCAGATAGATGGTGGCCAGGCTGAATGATTAAGTATGTCTAGGCAGGTGGGAAGAGCAGGAGAAAGGGGATTAAAAGCCAGGAAGCCAGACAGAGGAACAGTCAGCCACAGGGACCTAGCTGGGGGTGATACGAGAGGTCTCCAACAGCAAGACAAATTTGTCTGCCGGTTTGTCCTACTGTGGTGACATATAGACGTTAGTTTTGAGGCTGAGCCTCTGGTGTTTAAAACCCAGCGAAATGCACCTGGTGCACAGGTAACAGCCCAGCTTATAGACTGAGACAGACTAGGAAGAAGAAAGAGGTCGTCCACTTCTCAAAGAATTGGCCAGGGAAAACCTTATGAATAGCAAAGA
>NW_006921637.1:2109188-2118665 GCF_000298275.1 Orycteropus afer afer | reverse complement strand
TGTGGGGCTGGCGCGGGATCGGGCAGTGTTTCGTTCTGCTGTGCATGGGGTTGCTATGAGTCGGAAATGACTCGATAGCACTTAACAACAACAGGCAGGGGGCAGTGTGCCCAAAACCATGTATAGGGTTGACAGACAATGTTTCTACAAGTGTTCTGTAAGAATTCCTAGGTATATAATAAAGCTGACAAGGGGCAAAGTTGCAGTTACTTCTTGGCCACAGCCAGCTATCCAGAGGGAGTGAGTAGTTGGACATGTGGGCCCGGGACCATAGTCAGAGGGGACATCAAGCTCAACTGGCATGACATACTACACAAAAGCATTGTTCCACATCCTACTTTGGCAAGTAGCGACTGGGATCTTAAAAGCTTGCAAACAGCCATTTAGATGCAACCATGGGTCTCTCCTCATCCACAGCAAAGAAGAATGAGGAAAACCAAAGACACAGAAAGAATTATTCCAAGCAATTCAGACACCATGCGATCCTCAGCCTATACGACTACAAGACCAGAAGAACTAGATGATTCCCAGCTACCACTGTCAACCACTTAGAGGGGGATCTCTTAGAAGATCCTGCATAGAGTGGAAGAATAATGTGGAACAAAACTCAAAATCATTTAAAAAAAAAAAATGACCAAGTTTGCTGGTCTGATAGAGTCTGATGGAACCATTGAGACTATGGCCCCTAGATACCCTTTAGGTCTGGAATTGAACCCATTCCTGTGGCTTCCAGCCAAACAAAAGACAAGCATATGAGCTGAACATTTACAATAGGTAGATACACTCCTTTGAGAGATCAATCTTGAGAGAATAGAAGGGCTGTGTATGCACAGGGAGACAGTTTGGGGGGTAGGAGTGCATGGGAGGAAAGGACATAGGGTAGAGGTAACTATAGGGAAGAAGTGAGAGGGGAGCTGTTGCATTGTGATAAATTGTAGTCAATGTCATGAGACAAAGTGTGTGTGAGCTGCTGTATGGAAAGTGAATTTGTTCTGTAAATTTTCACCCAAATCACAATAAAAATTTTTTTTTTAAAGTGTGTGAGCAGCCATCTAGGATACAACTCTTGTTCTTTATCCATATGCAGCAAAAGAGAATGAAGGTAACCAATGGCTCAAAGAAGAAACTAGTCCATGGGACTAATAGCCCACATGAACCACAGCCTCTAACCTAAGATCAGATGGTGTCCAGTTACCGCTATCCACTGGGAACAAAATAGAGGATCTCAGAATGGGAGAAAAATACAGAACAAAACTCAAATTCCTAAAAAAAAAAAAAAATAGTCCAGACTTACTGGACCAATAGAGACTAGATGAGCTCCAGAGATTATCATCCTAAAACAAACTTTGCACTAGGATTTGAAGCTATTTCTGTAGGTGAGCTTTCAGACAAATAATAGCTTATAAAATGGCTTATGAAATAAACAATATTGTCCATGAGTAATGTGCTCCCTTAAACAATTAACTACATAAGATCAAATAGTCAACATTTACTCAAAATCAAAGATGAGAAGGCAAGGAAGGGAAGGGAAGTCAGATCAATGGAAACAGAACAAAGAGAATGGAAATAATGAGAATGCTGACATGTAAAAATGTAACTAATGGCACGAAAGAATTTGTAAAAAAAATATTGTTAAAGAGGAACTTAATTTGATGTCTGAACTTTCCCTAAAACTCAGTATTATTTAAAATAATATTGCCCTCAGTATCTCCTGAATCTTGTCCCCAGCTTCTAATGTGTGCTCTATAAAAGCATGTGCTCCCTCAACATGTTTCTCACAGGCCATTTTTGGGACTCCAGAGTACTTGGACAAGCTCTAGCATGTACTCAAATACATGCCAGCACTCTCAGCCCAGACCTCTGACATCCCTCAAGAATCAGGGCTCCTCTGCACAGAGGAGGAATCCTCCAACTATATATAACCTGATACCTGCCAGTAAGGCCTGAATCAAAACCAAACTCACTGCCACTGAGGTGATTCAGACTCATAGCAACACTATGGGACAGAATAGAGCTGCCCTGTAGGGTTTCCAAGGCTGTAAATCTTTGTGGAAGCAGACTGCTGCTTCATCTTTCTCTCGAGGAGCAACTGGTGGGTTCCAACTGCTGATCTTTTGATTAGCAGCCCAATGCTTTAACCACAGCACCACCAGAGTTCCTCAAGGCCTGACCAGGCCTCCTTTTTGCCCAGTCTTTTTCAAAGCACAATATTTCTATCAAAGCCTGGCCAAATGCATGCATTGGAAAAATCAGAGCACATATCCAGAATCCAAGTAGATTTATGACCTTCTGTCTATAGTTCCAGCAAAAAATTTAAAAAATAGATCTTACAATTTATCCTAAGGATGCCATCAGGGAAGGATTGAGATAGGAAACTTCCATCCATCAAGCAGATTTACTAAACATCCATCAACAGATTTACTCAAAGGTTAAATCTGAAGTTAGCAAATTATGGCCCCATGTGCCAAATGTGAGCTGAGAACTATTTTTATAAATAAAGTTTTACTGGAACACAATCATACTTGTTCATTTACATGTTTTCTATGACTGCTTTGGTGCTGCAGTGGCAGTTTAATAGTTGCAACAGAGACCGCATGGCCCACAAAATTGAAAATATTTATCTGGCACTTCACAGAAAAAGTTTGCCAACCCTAGATTAAATTTTGATGCCTCCATATGCCACTATTAAAATGACTATGTAAATCTGTAATTATGGTTATGGAAAGATGTCCTTGATATAGTAATAACACAATCTTGTTAAAGAATGTTGAGTTATTCCCATTATTCTAAAAAGAAAATGTATTCACCTAAAGTATATCTTTGCATAAAATATATATATATATTTCCTCTAGAGAGATATGAGAGGAGGAATAGGTGATTTTTTTTATTTTCTTTATACTTTTTATGTCTGATATTTTCATAATGAGTACATCTTAATTTTTCATAAAAAGCAATAAAATTATTTTCATTTTGGAAAAGAAATTGTGTTATCCAACTATCTCCCCCTTCGACCCACGATCAGCTAGTTGAGCTCTACTCACTCTTCCCACCCCCATGCTGGTAGAAGTGTCATGATTAGGAGGTTCCCCTTCTCAGGGAGACATCTTGGCTTCTATGAGAGGGAGGAGACAGCAAAGAGCCCACACAGACCTCTCAAGGATCTCATCAAAGAGCCACAGAAGATATTCCCCTCAGAGGACTGGTTATCAACGGCACCTGGAGAGAGGTCTCCAGACTGAGCAGCTCCTGCTTCTCTATCCCTTAGCATTTGGCCACCATCTGAGGCTGAGATAGGAAGACTCACCACCAAGCATTGTTTCCATTGCACCTAACCTGGCAGAAAAAGAGTCAAGTAAATATTCTCTCTCCTGAATCAGTCCCTGTCCTTGACCCACAGGGAACCACATGACTAAGCATGGAGAAAGTGCCAGGTCTCTGAGGAGACAGCACAGTGTTCAAACGTGAATGGCTTATTTTTAGAAATATCTACCCCTCGTGCTCTGGCCCCACCCCAGGGTGAAAAATGGCTTTCCCTCTGACTCATTTCCCCAAACCTACTCCATGTCAAAGGAATAAGGTATTCTCCCTTCACTGACATGTACTGCAGGCAGTCCTAGTCCTTAAAAAAAAAAAAAAAAATCCTACAGCAGTTCTGAATCTTTATGGACCTCTGTACAGGTTGCTTCTAAAAAGATTGTCATTTCTTTAACAGTCTGTCCCTCTGAGCAGAGGACAGAAACTTTAAAGTAAGCCTCCTAGATCCACATTTTCATAGCAAATATGTAAGGGAGATCTTCCCTTATGATTTCCCAGCCCAGTGGGCTTGATTAGAAAACCAGAGGGTTACTTTCTTCCTCTTTTGCTTTTTCCTCCTACACAATGGGACAAGAGCTCACAATCCCTGCAGCCCTGACCCCTACCTGGGTCCTTTTTCTCAGGCACTTCTCAGTCTCTTTCATCAGTCTCTATATGATTTCCAAGGCCTAGAGAAATGAAAGGAGAAATTGTTTTCTTCCAGTAACCTACATTCTATTGTAATTAATAATGTGAGTTTGACAGAGGGAAGTGTCATCAAGGTCAAAAAAAACAGTGCCATATATAGTCTGTCCTCCTTCGCTACCAGAAAGAACCCCAGGTTTGTGTATGTGGGGGTGGGAGATGGGGTAAAGATGGGGAATATGAGAGAGCCAGATAACATTTTCTTTCTCAAGGCCAACGCATAACATTCCAGAAGTAGTAAGAGTATAGCTGTCTCTCCCCAGCTGTTCCTGTGTGATTGCGGGAGTTGCAGGTGTCAGTTTCAAAGCAAAGAGAGTCTGGAGCCTGCACATATCCAAATCTTTGGAAAGAAAAGACCTCTGTTCTCTTGGCTGGCAATAGAGTTTCTAATTTGCTCCTGTCTCCCATGTTCTAATGATTCCACACTGGGCAAAACAAACAGCTCTGGCCCCGAGAGACAAGTCAAGACCTCACTGACTGAGGTCAAAAGCTTGAGCATTCTCTTATTTTGTTACTAGGCACCATGCATCAGCTTTGATTCATGCCCTATGATATTGTAGTCCTTTAGTTCAATCTCATCCACACCTTTAATTCCCCCCTAAAGCAATTCACTGTAGAGAAAGACCTCTCCAGCAGACAGTGCCTTTGAGTCACGGCTTGCCCATAGACCCCACCCAGCCAAGAGGCACCACCATTAGCAGGTGCTTTGATCCTTCTGGAGCTCTGGTGGTGTCATGCCTGAGGTATTTGATTGCTCACCAGAAGGCTGGCAGTTCAAATCCACCACCACTCCTCGCAAGGAAGGTTGGACAATCTACTTCTGTAGTGATACGGCCTCAGAAGCCCAAGGCACTATGAGTCAGAGCTGACTTGACGACAATGAGTTGGTTTGTTTGTTTGTTTTTTGGTTTTGATCCTTCAGCTGCTCTGGGATTGGGAAGAGTTGGTTGAGACTCACCTATGCTCAGAAAGTCAAGGACATTCTCCAGTGAGTAGGAGCAATACAACCCTCTTGATCTGGCCCTTAGTCTACTCATTTTGACCTTTGTTCCTCATGTGGAGTTGGATCTTTCAATTGTGCCAAGGTGTTTCTCACCCAGGAATTATTAAAGTCCTTGGAGTGTTGGCATCATCTAATTCAGTGGATGTGACTCCTCTGTGCAACACAGGGCCTTCCTAGGCCACAGAAATGGCCCCAAACCATCCATTAAGTGACATCCCCTTTCTAGGATGCAATTTCCTTATCTATAAGATGGAGGAGCTGGGGTAAATATTTTCAAAGTTTCCATTAAGCTCTAACATACTAAAAGTTGATGGTTATCTGGATTTTCATATGTCCAGATAAGACCCAGTCCCACTCAACTTTATATACGACCATCATACTAAAAACCCTTCAAAGCAACCACAACATTTGCACAGTGTTCTTCAGTTCTCACTAACACTTCAGCAATGTGCACAATGCCCATATTACAATTAACATTTGAGAAATAAGAAACAAACTGCCCAAGGTCACAGAACTAATATGTAGCAGAGCTGGAGAACCAGAACTTAGTCTCCTGACACCCAAGGCCAGAGCCCCATTCAATAACTTCACATCTCCCCTACATGTTTCTGTTGTTATTGTTGTTGTTGTTATGTGCTGTCGAGTTGGCCCCGACTCATAGCGACCCCTCCTTGGGTTGCCAAAGCAGTATCACTACAGAAGTAGATTGCCCAACCTTCCTTCCGAGGAGTGGATAGTGGATTTGAATCCCCAGCCTTCTGGTTAGCAGTCAAGTGCCTTAGGCACTATGCTACCAGAGCTCCAACACGTAGTAGAGAGCTATGTGTTTCTACTCAGTTATAAACACCACCAACCAAAGGTGGAACTTCAACCCACTACAATCAGTTGGCACTCAAGTGGGCCTGTAGGACTGCAAAACAAGATGGGAAAAGCAGAAACCTCTCCTTCCTGCCATCCCAGCTAACAGGAAATCAGTCAGATTTCATCAATAGCCAACTATCTGACAACCCCAAATTAAGCTCCATTCTCTCAGTTTTTTTCCTTCTGAGACTCTCATGGATCTGACGATTCAGGGCTCTGTTCTAGGGGTATTTATAGATGTCCATTAAGGTCCGACAAGATGAGTTTCTTCAGATTGTCTTTGTAGAAAGTGAAGAGTTTGTACATGAGAGGAGTGAAAAGGAAGCCAAGTACCTTTCCCTGTCCTCTGACCTTGGAAAAAGTCAAAGCTATACTCTTCAGGGTCTGAGAGCTCTGAAAGGAAAGAAATAGGAGTAAAGGTCATGAAGGAGACTAGCATCACTTCCCCACACTCTCATCCCCCCACCTCAAAAAAAAATGGCTAAGGATTAGTAACGGTAGAAACCACCGTTTGAATTTAAATCAGAGGCTCCCCCAGTTCCTTAGTCTCATGTCATAATGGGCCAGAGTCAGGGAGAAGGGATATTCTCCCCATGACAACATAACCCTGTGACTATGGGAAGTGACAAGATGCAGGTGAAAAAGAAAGGTATCTGTGTTTTGTCAGAGTTAGAAATTGCCCAGGTCACCAGCATTCACCACCCATTCTTCCTTTACATTCCCCAATCTCTGTAGTGGCTCAGCCTTCTCAAAACATTTACATTTTGGCCAAACAAAGATTTGTGTCACTTTAAACCCAAAGGTTTTCACAGGAAGATTCAAAGAAGATTCTGTCCATGACAAGTTAACTAGTTTTGCCAAAATTCATTTTAAAAACAACAAAAAAAGAATTCTTGCTTTGCCCACTTAGGTTTTCTCATCCTCCTCAAATCCTGTATGTATAGATTTTATAACTTCACTGACAACTTTTGACTAGAGCCCAATTAATATAGGCAAATAGAGAGCAATGTAAGCCTTGTTGTTGTTGTTGTTATTTGCTGTTGAGTCAGCCTCGACTCATAGCGACCCCTCCTTGGGTTTCCGAGGCAGTATCACTACGGAAGTAGGATTGCCCAACCTTCCTTCCGAGGAGTGGCTGATGGGTTTGAACCGCCAGCCGTCTGGTTAGCAGGCAAGTGTCTTAGCCACTATGCTACCAGAGCTCCCCCTAATGTAAGCCTTAGTCCCCAGGTTCTGTCGAGTATATAAAAAAAAAAAAAAAAGTCACCCAAAACTGGGAATAGACCTACAAAACTTATTGTCTAAGGGCCCAAGATTCATGAAAGGATGTGGTGAGGCCAAAACAACTCACTGACCTAGGAAGACACTGGGAAGATGTTCTCTTACATGAGATCAGCTGCAGGAACATCTGCCATAGTCTAAGTGCTGAAAACATGCAAAGCATACATATATGCACACATGCACCAATGCCCTGCCCTCAAGTAGGATTCATTATTCTTCCCTTTATGTTCAAAAAGAACAACCCTTATGCTTATACTTGTTAAGTACTTTTGCCAGACCCTCAGAGTTCATGAAAAGCATATATATAGTTCAACCCCTTTTTGTTAAATGTGAAATTCAGAACAAAGTGTGTCCATTTAATATGCATATATACATTAACAATTACAATGTTTTGGCACTGTCAGTCCCAAATTTAAAATATTAGAATTTCTTTTAACCACAAGGAAGGTCTGAGAAATTCTATTTGGGTTTTCATTATTGTTCACCACAGATGATGAAATGATGACACCCTACAATAAAATGAGTGTCCTCCAACTGGAGGGTACAGACAGGTACAGAGAGGAGGTAGACTTGGAGTGGGTGGGGAAATGAGATGCTAAGAACCAGTCACACCATGTGGCAACACACAGACAGCTAAAGCTTAAATCAGTATCAAATGAGAGTTTTATGAGATAAAACATAAATTTCGTGCAGTAAAATTTTATATAATCCTGAATAAGAACTTGCTACTAGTATTTCTCCACCAAACATCTGTCAGTATGACATACTGCAATGGCTTGCATGTTGCAGTGACATGCCACCAGTATTTCAAATACCACAACATCACCCATAGCAGACACATTTTAGCAGAGTTTCCAGATGACCTATTCATTAGAAATACCTTTTGCAACAGCAAAATGGCAGCTATACATGTGGACCTCACTGGATGGAATACACAGGAATCAAATTGACTACATCTATAGAAAGAGACAATGGAGAAGCTCAATATCAATCAGAACAAGGCCAGGGGTTGACTGTGGAAAAGAATATCAATTACTCATATGCAGGTTCAAGCTGAAGTTAAATTAAAACAAGTGCACAAAAGCCAAAGCATGACTTTAAATATAAATCACCTGAAATTAGAGACCATCTCTAGAATAGGTATGATGCACTGAACATTAATGACTGAAGAGCAGATGAGTTGTGGGATGATATCAAGGACATCACACATGAAGAAAGCAAAAGGTAATTAAAAAGACAGGGAAGGAAGAAAAGCCCAAAACAGATGTCAGAAGAGACCCTGAAACATAATCTTGAACATAGAATAACTAAAGAAAATGTAAGAAATGATGAAGAGAGCTGAACAGATCTCAAAAGACAGCTTGAGAAAACCAAGTGTTGCAGTGAAATGTGCAAATACCTGGAGTTAGAAAACCAAAAGAGAAGAACAGGCATGGCATTTCTCAAGCTGAAAGAACTGAAGAAAACATTCAAGCTTTGAGGTACAATGTTGAAAGATTCTAAGGGCAAAGTACTGAATGATGCAGGAAGCATCAAAAGAAGATGGAAGGAATATGCATAGTCACTCTAGCAAAAAGAATTGGTTGATGTTCAAACATTCCAGGAAAAAGCATATAATCAAGAACCAGAATATCTAAAGATGGTGGAATAGGCAGAAAGACTGCACAGACCCTCTTCAACAAAGAAAAGGGGAACCAATTAACACAGATAAAGAAGCTAATCCTGGACCCCTGAGCTCTGAAGGGAAGGACATAGAAGTGGACTAAACTCCAACTAGAAGAAGAATTTGCATGAAAACACCAAAAAAAGGAGACATATGGAGCTGCGGTCTGGCAGTGATCCTGATGGCACAGACAGCTAGGATATTCCCAAGTGGTGGCAGGACCTAAGAATTAACCTAAAAATCAGCCCTGCTAGCCAGGGACTGCATAGAGGACTGCTCTGATGGCTGGGGAATAAAAGGGGAAGCAGCAAAGAGGAAGGTGGGCTGAGCTCTGGACTTTTTTCTGTCCAGAGGATGCAGCCATTTTGACTGTTTACAAGCAGCTTGACCATTTTGAATATTTAAAGTGACAGCGTTCTCCCAGATTCCAGGGACTTAAGAACAGGTTCCAATTGTTGGGAACACAAAGGACATTCCGGACCCAGACGACTGGAAAGGTGCGACATTACCCTTGTTGCTCTTATACCCCACACCCTAGTGGTGAATGGAGGTGGGGCCATCCCTCACTCCCACAAACTTGCTGGGCCAGTAGGAATTCCATCCCAGTCTGCATGCTCGGATGGAGTCTGGATGCCCTGCCTCACGCTGCCCCGATTTTTTTTTTTTTTTT
>NW_006921637.1:2105930-2108922 GCF_000298275.1 Orycteropus afer afer | reverse complement strand
TTTTTGTCCATTTGCTTTTACTTTTTTGATGGTTATTCAATTGTTATTTTTGTCTAACTGAGTGGAAGACAGCAAAAGTCCCCATACAACACAACTACACCCACACCTCCTGCAGCTTCACTTACTGAGAGCCACCACTTCCTTCTCCACCAAAGGGCCAACAATAAACAACCACCAAAAAGAGCCTGACTCACCCTTGGCTGCTGTTCACAAACAATTAACAGAAACCTAAATAAATACAACAAAGCCACAATGTCTTGAAGACAACAGACCATCACAGTCCACACAAAGACTCAAGATAAAGTGATAGAAACAAAGGAGCAGGATACAGACCCAGAACACATCCCTGAGGAAAAAGCAGCATTGGAACTCTCTGATAAGGAATTCAAAAGAATTGTATTTAGGTATCTTCAAAGGACTGAGAGAGAGAGAACAAGGAAAACACAACTAAAACCCTAGAAGAGTTTTGGAAGAAAATACAAGAACATAATGACAAACTAAATGAAAATTAGAAATGATTCTAAATCTACAGATAGAAATCAGAGCATTAATACTAAATTGTCAGAAATAGATAATACATTACAAGGGCAAAAGAGTAGAATTGATGCAATGGAAGACAGAATTAATGAGACTGAAGACAAATACCTGAATACTTTTTTGGAAAGGGATCAATCAGAAAAAAAAGGATCAAACAAAATGAAAAAAAAAAAAAAAGCCTAAGGTTAATATGGGATACCAACAAAAGGAATAACTTATGTGTCATTGGAATTCCAGAACAAGAAGAGAAAAATAAAATCATTGAGAAAATTGTCCAAGATCTGTTGAAAGAGAATGTCCTTGATATGAAGAAAGATGAGAATATATCCATTCAGGAAGTCCAAAGAACCCCAAACAGGATAGACCCCAAAAGATAATCAAGACATATCATCATCAAACTCATCAAAACCAAAGACAAAGAAAGAATCCTGAAAGCAGCATGGGAAAAACAAAATGTTACTTACAAAGTTCAGCCAGTAAGAATAAGCTCTGATTTCTCAGCAGAAACCATGCAAATGAGAAGGCAATGGGATGGTATACATAAAACCCTGAAAGAGAAAAATTTTCAACCAAGAGTTATATACCTGGCAAAATTGTGCCTCAAATATGATGGTGAAATTAGGAGATTTCCAGATAAGCAGAAACTGAGGGAATTTGTTAAAACCAGACCAACCTTACAAGAGATACTAAAGGGAGTCCTTTGAACAGAGAACCCAAAATAGCAAATAACAACTGACCATTAATAGACAAAATTACATAACACAGAAACCACAGTTATGGACATATCCAAAGTAAAATGAGCTTTCAAGATTGTAAACAGGGAACCAGAGACATCAATTGGCAAGTGAGGACAACTGCAAATCAAAAAGAGGGAAAATACAGAGCTTCTAAATGGTGAGGAAGTCAAAAGAGTTGCAAGATAGAATGGACTGTTCTAATCTCGGGGAGAAAGTTCTAAATCACAGGGTAACTTCAAAGAAAAATGATAAGCCTTCACATCACAGTAAAAAAAAAAAAGATGGCAAACACAAATATTCAACAAGTAATAAAACAACAGCAACAAAGGAAATGATAACATGATTCATAAACATAATGAGCTCAGCACAGAAAATAATATGGAACAAAGAAATGAGGGACATCATGAAAAAACACATAGAAAAATGACAGCAACCAATTCATACTTGTTGATAATTACACTGAATGTTAATGAATTAAATGCACCACTCAAGAGACGGAGAGTTGCAGATTGGATAAGAGAACAAAACCCATCAATATGCTGTCTACAAGAGATACACGTTAGAAACAAAGACAAAAAATAGACTAAAATCAAAAGTTGGAAAAAGATATATCAAGCAAATGGCAACCATAAACGAGGAGTGGAAATATTAATTTCTGATCAAATTGACTTTAACACAAAAATGACCATATGAGACAAGGAAGGATATTATATAATGATTAAAGGATCAATTGAACATGAAGACATAACCATAATAAATATCTATGGACCCAATGAAACAGCCCCAAAATACATAACTTAGAATTTAAAAGAGTTGAAAAGTCAAATAGATGACTCCACAGTCACAGTGAGAGACTTTAATACACCATTTTCAATGAAAGATAGAACAACTGGAAAGAAACTCAACAAAGACAGGAAGAGCTAAACAATACATTCCATCAACTTGATCTTATAGACATCTACAGAGCACTTCACCCAACAACAGCACAATATACATTCTTTTCCAGTGCACATGGAACATTTTCCAAGATAAACCATATGTTAGTCAATAAAGCAATCTTAAATAAATTTTAAAACATTGAAATACTGCAAAGCATCTTCTCACATCATAATGCTATAAAATCAAAAATCAACATTAGGTAGATCAATGGAAAAAGAATAAACACATGGAGACTGAACAATACCCTCCTTAAGAAACACTGGGTAGGAGAAAAAATAAAAAGTGAAATTGAAAAATTCCTTGAATCAAACAAGAATGAAAACACAACATACCAAAATCTTTGGGACACAGCAGAAGCAGTGATCAGAGGCCAATTTATAGCAATAAATGCACACATCCAAAAAGAAGAAAGAGCTAAAATCAACACTTTAAACCAACATCGCCAACAATTAGAAAAAGAACAGCAGGAAAAGCCTACAGTCACCAGAAAAAAAGGAAATAATAAAGATTAGAGCAGAAATCAATGAAACAGAAAATAGAAAGGCAATAGAAAAAGTCAACAAACCCAGAAGGTGGTGTTTTGAAAAGATCAACAAAATTGACAAACCACTGGAAAATATAGCAAAAGAAAATAGGGAGAGAATACAAATAACATGAATAAGAAACGAAATGGGTGACATAACAACAGAACCAACTGAAATAAAAAGGATAATATCAGGATACTATGAAGAACTGTACTCCAACAAATTTGAAAATCTATAAGAAATGGACAGATTTCT
>NW_006921637.1:2104268-2105755 GCF_000298275.1 Orycteropus afer afer | reverse complement strand
AAAGGAAAACTACAAACCAATATCCCTCATGAATATAAAGGCAAAAATCTTCAACAAATTCTTAGCCAATAGACTCCAACAACATATCAAGAGAATCATTCATTATGACCAAGTGGGGTTCATATCAGGTATGCAAGGATGGTTCAACATTAGAAAAACGATCAACATCATCCACCACGTAAATAAAACAAGGGAGAAAAACCACATGATAGTATCAATTGATGCAGAAAAGGCATTTGATAAAATCCAACACCCATTCCTGATCAAAACTCTCAGCAAAATAGGAATAGAAGGGACATTCTTCAACATAATAAAGAGCATCTATGCAAAATCAACAGCCAACATTAAACTCAATTGAGAGAGACTGAAATCATTCCTCTTGCGAACAGGAACCCACAAGGACATCCTCTATCACCACTCCTATTCAACACTGTACTGGAAGTCCTAGCCAGGGCCCTATGGCAAGAAAAGAAAATCAAAGGCATCCAAATTGGTAAGGGAGAAGTCAAACTATCCCTATTTGCTGATGATATGACCCTATACCTAGAAAACCCAAGGGACTCAGTCAAAACTCTACTGGAACTAACTGAGAGATTTAGCAGGATACAAGATCAACATCCAAAAATCAGTTGGATTCCTCTACAACAGCAAGGAGATTGCTGAAAAAGAAATAATGAAATCTATTCCATTTACAATGCCCCCCCCCCCAAAAAAAAGTAACCATTGCCGTGGAGTTAGATTCAACTCATAGCCACCCCTCCTTGGGTTTCCAAGGCAGTATCACTATGGAAGTAGATTGCCCAACCTTCCTTCCGGGGAATGGCTGGTGGGTTTGAAATGCCAGCCTTCTGGTTAGCAGTCAAATGCCTTAGGCACTAAGCCACCAGAACTTCCACCATTTAAAATATCTACCAAAAATTAAAGTAGTTGGGAATAAATCTTACCAGGAACACAAAAGACCTATACAAAGAAAACTATAAAAAACTACTTCAAGAAACCATAAGAGATCTACATAAATGGAAGAACATCCCATGCTGGTGGATAAGATTGAATATTGAGAAAGTGTCCATTCTACCCAAAGCAATCTATACATTCAATGCAATCCCAATCCAGATCCCATCAACATTTTTTCAAGATATGGAAAAATCAATCACTAACTATATGGAAAGGAAAGAGACCTCGGATAAGCAAAGCCCTATGGTAGAAGAAGAACAAAGTGGGAGGTCTCACACTCCCAGATCTCAAAACCTACTATACAGCATAGTAGTCAAAACTGCCTGGTACTATGTTCCGGCAAGATGGCAGACTAGGCAGAAGGATTGCACAGACGCTCTTCAACAAAGAAAAGGGAAACCAATTAACACAGACACAGAAAATAATCTTGGACCCCTGAGCCTTGAAGGGAAGGATACAAAAGTGGACTAAACCCCAACTAGCAGAAGAATTTGCGTGAAAATACCAAAAAAAAAGGAGACACACGGAGCTGC
>NW_006921637.1:2081028-2089481 GCF_000298275.1 Orycteropus afer afer | reverse complement strand
AACAACAGACACATAGACCGATGGAATAGAATTGAGAACCCAGAAATAGACCCATCAACCTATGGTCAGCTGATCTTTGACAAAGGGCTGAAATCCATTAAGTGGGGAAGAGAATGTCTGTTTATCAAATGATGCTGGCAAAACTGGAGATCCATTTGCAGAAAAATGAAACAAGATCTATACCTCACACCGTACACAAAAATGAACTCCAAATGGATCAAAGACTTAAATGTGAAGCCTAAAACTATACAGTTCCTCAAGGAACAACTACAGGCAATTTTAGGGGCCCTGATATATGGCATAAATAGACTATCGAGCATAACCCAAAATGCACAAACAGAAGAGAAACCAGATGAATGGGACCTTTTAAAAATTAAATTTTTATGTGCTTCCAAAGACTTCTCCAAAAGAGTCAAAAGAGAACATACAGATTGGGGAAAAAAAAATATATTTGGCAATGAAGTATCTGACAAGGGACTTATCTCTAGAATTTACAGAAAACTCCAACACCACCACAACAAAAAGACAAATAATCCAATTAAAAGATGGGCAGAAGACATGAATAGACACTTCACCAAGGAGTATTTTCAGGTGGCCAAAAAACATTTTGAAGAAATGCTCACGATCATTAGCCATTGTTGTTGTTGTTGTTGTTGTGTGCCGTCGAGTTGGCCCCGACTCATAGCGACCCCTCCTTGGGTTTCCGAGGCAGTATCACTACGGAAGTAGGATTGCCCAACCTTCCTTCCGAGGAGTGGCTGGTGGGTTTGCACCGCCAGCCTTCTGGTTAGCAGTCAAGTGCTTTAGCCACTATGCTACCAGAGCCATTAGAGAGATGCAAATCAAAACAACAATGAGATACTATCTTGCCCCAGCACTAGTAGCAAAGTTCAACAAGACACAAAATAACAAATGCTGGCAACAATTCAGAGAGAAGAGTACTCTCATACACTGCTGGTGGGACTGTCAAATGGTACAACCACTGTGGAAAGCAGTATGGCGATTCCTTAAAAAATTAGAATTAAAAATACCATTTGACCCAGTCGTTCCATTACTAGCTATATATCCTAAAAAGTGAGAGCCACGACAAGAACAGACATATGCACTCCCATGTTCATTGCAGCACTATTTACAACAGCCAAAAGATGGAAACAACCTAGTTGTCCATCAACTGAGGAATGGATAACCAAACTATGGTTCATACACACAATGGAACACTATGCAAACCTAAAGAATAATGTAGAATGTGCAAAACACCACACAATGTGGATGAACTTGGAGGACATTATGCTGGGTGAAATAAGTCAATCACAGAAGGACAAATACTGTATTAGTCCGTTATTGTAAAAGTCAAGGAAAAGTTTCTATATGGAAGGAAACCTTCTTTGTTGGTTACCTGGGTGGGAGGGGAAGGGAAGGAACACTATTAGATAGGTAAAGATAAGTATTGATTTGGGTGAAGAGAAGAGCAATGTACAAAATGTGAGTGATCAACATGGTGGCATTGAGGAAGAGGAAAACATAGAGAAGAAGTACATGGGAGGTACAGACAACAAAGATGAACCTTTTTGCACATACAGTATGTGTTGTCAGTAAAAGCAAACATGGGTATGCGGGGGGATTGATGGGTGGACAGGCTGAACTATTAGGTTTATCTGTGAAGCAGAGAGTGTACCCAAGACCATGTATAGGGCTGGCAGACAATGGCCCTATAAGTGTATTTGTATGATCTGAATTCCCGGCTGTATAGTACAGCTGACAAGGGACAAGGTTTTAGTCATTTATTGGTCACAGCCAGCTACCCAGAGGGAACGAGTAGTTGAACCTGTGGGCTCGGGACCATAGTCACAGGGGACATCAAGCTCAATTGGCATAACATACTACACAAAACATTGTTCCACCTCCTACTTTGGCAAGTAGTGACTCGGATCTTAAAGCTTGCAAGAAGCCATCTAGATGCAATGATGGGTTTCTCCTTGTCCAGAGCAAAGAAGAATGAAGAAAACCAAAGATTCATGGAAACAATTAGTCCTAGCAACTGGTACACCATGTTATCTGCAGCCTATATGACTATGAAACTAGAAGAACTAGATGGTGCCCAGCTACCACTGTCAACCACTGGGAGGGGGATCTATGTAGGAGATCCTGGATACAGAGGGAGAACAATGTGGAACAAAACTCAAAAGCATTTGCAAAAAAAGGGGGGTGGGGGACCAGGCTTGCTGGTCTTATAGAGCCTCATGGAACCCCTGAGACTATGGTCCCTAGCTGCCCTTCAGGTCTGGAATTGAACCCATTCCTGTGGTGTCCAGCCAAACAAAAAATGGGCATAGGAGTTGAACATTTACCTGAGGTAGATACATTCCTGGGAGAGAACAATCATGGGAGAAAGAAGAGCTGTTTATGCACAGGGAGACAGTTCAGGGGGCAGGAGTGTATGGAGGGATGGACAGAGAGAAGAGGTAACTATCGGGATGAAGTGGGAGGGGAGCTGTTGCATTGTGGTAAATTGTAGTCAATGTCATGAGACAAAGTGCATGTGAACTGCTATATGGAAAGTGAATTTACTCTGTAAATTTTCACCCAAATCACAATTTAAAAATTTTTTTTTTAAAAAAATTAGATCCATATAGAAATGTGAAGAGTTTGTATCGTGATTCAAACATGTTACATTTTTACTTATATGCATACAAATATAAAACAATATGGGTTGTTTAATAATGCAGAACATACCTCAGCCACTCTGTGTAGCTGATGTAAATATCATGGTATTTTATGAATACAAAAAAATAAAAATGAAGAAAATAAAAACTTTAAAAAAAAAAAGAACCAATTTTATTAAGGAAGAAGTCTAAGTTGCATTGAAGAAAATGGCAAATAACAAGGCTCCAGGAATTGATGGAATACCCATTGAGATGCTTCAACAAACAAATGTAGCACTGGAAGTACTCATTTATGCTAGGAAATATGGAAGACAACTACCTGGGGAACTGACTGGAAAGGATCCATATTTGTGTCCATTCAAAAGGAAGATGATCAAGTTCCAGTAAGATGGCAGACTAGGCAGACAAGCTACACTGACCCTCTGCAACAAAGCAATGAGAAACCAATTGAAACTGATAAGGAAGAAAATCCTAAAACCCTGAGTTTTGAAGGCAAGGATAAAGAAGTGGATTAAAAACCAACTAGTGAGGAGCTCTGGTAGCATAGTTCCTAAGGCAGTTGACTGCTAACCAGAAGGTTGGAGGTTCAAACCCACCAGCCACTCCTCAGAAAGAAGGTTAGGCAATCTACTTCCGTAGTGATACCACCTCGGAAACCCAAGGAGGAGTCGCTATGGGTTGGGGCCGACTCGATGGCACATAACAACAACAACAACAGTGGGAGCACTGGTGTAGTGCCTAAGGTATTTGACAGCTAACCAGAAGGCTGCTGGTTCATACCCACCAACCACTCCTTGGAAGAAAGATTGGGCGATCTACTTCTGCAGAGATACTGCCTGGAAACCCAAGGAGGGGTCACGATGAGTCAAATTAACTCGATGACAGTGAGTTTGTTTTCTTTGTTTTTTGGAGTTTTTTTTTAGTAGAAGAACCTGAATGAAAACAGTGAGTAAGGAAACAAACAGAGCTAAAGATTGCTGGCTGTTCTGAGGGCACAATCATTTGTATTATATCCCAGTAGCTACCTAAGAGTCAGCTCTGCTCACTAAAGACTGCAAGGGCAAGGACTACATTGGTGCCTGATAACCAGAAAGAAAAGCAGCAGAAAAGGAGACAAACAGACCAGTGGATTACCAGTGGTTGCCCTGAGGGTGCAGCCATTTTGAATATATGTAAGTGGCATTCTTACCTGGATGGCAACATAGGCGTGGGCTCCACTTTCCGAGGACAGCACGGCAGCTGCACTGCAGGCTAACTACTACAAAGGTGCAATATATCCCTTGTTACTCTTATACCCCACACACTCTTGGTGAACAGAGATGTGGCCATCCCCCACCTCCATCCACATTCTTGACCAGCAGGATTCCATCCCAGTCTGTACCCTGCCAAAGACTGGGTGCCATGCACCACTGCCCACAGTTTTATTCTTGATTGCTTGTTTTTAAATTATTCTTATCTTCCTCCTTTCATCCTTTTTTTTTTTTTTTTTTTTTTCTCTCTCTCTCTGTTTCCCATCCCTGATTCTTGTTTTTTTGTTTGTTTGTTTGTTTTTGTTTTTCCTTCTTTTTTTTCTCTTCTCTTTTCCTGCTTCCCTTTCTTCCTTTCTTTTATTTCTTCCCATTCCTTGTTTATCCTTTTGCAGTTTCTCATTTTTTCTTTCCCATTCGTCTTGCTCTTTTCTCTCATTCCTCCTTCCCCAGATATTGTGGCTTGTTTCTCTCTCCCTTCTTCTCATTATCTTACTTTTATCCTTTTTTCAATATATTTTGGATTTTTTTCTTATCATTTATCTCATTTATTGCATTACTTTACACCTCCCAACTGTTCCTGTTCATTTATGCAGTTTGAGTTTTGTGTTCTCTTGCTTTTATTTTCTTGGATTTTTGTTTTTTGTTTTTTTGGTCTAATTGAGTGGAAGACAGCAACTGTTCCAACACAACCCAATTATACCTGCACCTACTGCAACCCCACCTGCTGAGTGAGGGTCATTGCTTGCTTTTGCACCAACTGACCAATGATAGCCAGCAGTCAATACCAGCTCAACTCACCCTCAACTACTCACAAACAGCTAACAAAGATCTGTGCACACATTCTCATTTTATTCCATAAATTAAACATAAACACAACACCACCACAATGTCTGAGAGAAAACAGACCATCACCATCCACACAAAGAAGCAAGATAAAGTAGTAGAAACAAGGGACCAGAATATAAACCTAGAAAACATCCCTGAAGAAGCAGCAGCATTGAAACTCCCTGATAAGGAATTCAAAAGAATTATATTTGTGTAAATTCAAAGGATTGAGAGACAGATCAAGGAAAACAATATCAACATTAAGGAAAACACAGACAATTTAGGAAAACAATACAAGAACAAGTTGACAAAATAAACAAAAAATTAGAAATGATACAAAAACAACAAATAGAAACCAAGAAAATTAATACTAAGATTTCAGAAACAGATAATACTTTCAAGGGGCAGAGGAGTAGAATTGAATTAATAGAAGACAGAATTAATGAAATTGAAGACAAACACCTCAATACAACTTATTTAAAGGATCAACCAGACAAAGATCAAAATAAAATGTAGAAAGCCTAAGATTCATGTGGGATACCATCAAGAGGAATAACCTAAATGTAATTGGAATTCCAGAACAGGAAGAGACAAATAAAACC
Organism: Orycteropus afer afer; assembly: GCF_000298275.1. Taxonomy (NCBI): domain Eukaryota; kingdom Metazoa; phylum Chordata; class Mammalia; order Tubulidentata; family Orycteropodidae; genus Orycteropus; species Orycteropus afer. The sequence goes on along the minus strand of NW_006921637.1, from coordinate 2,084,141 downwards.
ACAGAGAAAATTGTCAACGATTTGTTGCAAGTGAATTTCCTTGATATGATAAAAGACAAGAATGTATCCATTTTGTTGATTATCAGGGGTGGGAGGGGAGGGAAGGAAACACTGCAAAAAACAAAATAAAAATGTATCCATTCAAGAAGTTCAACAAATTCCAAAAAGGATAGACCCCAAAAGAAAATCACCAGGACATATCATAACCAAGCTCACTAAAACAAAAGAAAAAGAAAGAATCCTGAAAGCAGCATGAGAAAAAAGAAGAGTTACCTATTGCCAAAGGGGCAAGGAGGTGACACCTTTTGACCTCTTCTAACTCCACAAGAGGAAGACAAAATCACCATCAGCAGTCCAAGTCCTGCTCTTATGAGGCCAAATGTGCAACCACCCTCCAGCCATCTTACTAACCTTGACACCAACCATTCCTCCCATGGCACCCACCACCTCTCTGCTGGGTTTGATAATTCACTGCAGTGGTCACAGAGAACTCATAGATTATGGGGTTTATTAAGGAAGCAACAGGCTACAATTCAAGTTCAGGAAAACACTCACTCTCTCACAATTGGCCGTGTCTCTCAGCCAGCAGTCTCTCTCAGTCTCTCTTAGTAGTACAACTCTCTCTCAGCAGTACATCTAACATCTCTCTCTCTCTCAGCAGCATGTCTCTCTCATGTCTCTCAGCAGTGCATTTCTCTCAGAAAGACATCTCTCTCAGCTGGCAATCAGAGATATTCCTCTCTACCTCTAGGCAGGCTCATTTTAAGCCTGACAGAGTGGCAAAACTAACCAATCCCAACATCAGAATTCTACACACCTGAGAGAGTGAACTTCTCAGAAGATGACTTCATGCTGCTTCAACAGAAATATCCCAAGTGTATAACTTTAACAATCAGGTACTCAGTTGCTCATGGCAAAGTGGAAGTTACAAAGACTATGGTTAGAAAAGCCATACCATGTAATTTACTACACCACACCTATAAAGGGCAACCAATAAGACTAAGCTCTGATTTCTCAGCAGAAGCCATGCAGGTGAGAAAGAAATGGGATGATATATATAAAATCCTGAAAGAAAAAATCTCCAACCAAGAATTATATACCTAGCAAAATCGTCCCTCAAAAATTAGGGTGAAATTAGGATATTTCCAGATAAGTAGATATTAAGGAAATTTGTTAAAACCAGACCAAACTTACAAGAGATGTTAAAGGGAGTCCTTCTGACAGAGAACCAACAACAGCAAATAAACCAATAATTAACACATGTGATAACACCAACCCAGTTATAGAAATATTCAAAGTAAAATAAGCTTAAAATACCGTAAACAGGGAGCCAGAGACATTAATTGGTAAATTAGAACAACTGCAAACCAAACAAAGAGAATAAATAGTGTAATTTCAGAACTTCTAAATGATGAGAAAGTCAACAGACATTCAATAGAACAGACTGTTTTCAACTTGGGAAGAAAATTATAAATCACAGGATAACCTCAGAGAAAAGTAAGAATCCTTCACATAAAAATAAAAAAAGAGGACAAGCACAAATATTTAGCAAATAATAAAATAATAGCAACAAATGAAATGATAACACAATTCATAAACAAAATGAACTCAGCACAGAAAATTGTATGGCACAGAGAAATCAGCAAGGCCATTAAAAATATATATAACAAAATGACATCAATAAATTCATATTTGTTGATAATTACACTGAATGTCAATTGATTAAACACACCATCCAAGAGGTGAAGAGTTGCAGACTGGATAAGAAAACATGACCCATCAATATGCCATCTACAAGACACTCACATTAGACACAAAGATAAAAATAGACTAAAAATCAAAGATTAAAGGATTAATTTAATAAGAAGACATAACTATAGTAAATATTTATGCATCCAATGAAAGAGCCTCAAAATACATTGTGGTAGTTATGTTTGTGTGTCAACTTTGCTGGGCCTGGTTGAGTGGCTGGTAAGCTGGTGGTAGTTATTCCTTATGAGAAGACTGGTAATCAAATCCATGGTGGAATCTACTGTGAGCAGCTGAGTAGCTACCTTAGGGAATGTGGTGTGCTTCCCGTATATAAGCAACAACTTTGGGAATGGTCTCTAGCATATGGCCACTTGGACCCTGCATGTAGCTGTGTCATTGTTCAGCAGCCTGCTATGCTCTGCCAACCTTGGGACTTACAATAGACTTAAGTTAATGGCCTGCTGTGTCATTTGGTAACATCAGACTGTGCCTTTTTACTTGTCCACTTGTGGCTTCTCAGCCTCAGCAGCCAACAGCTGTCTGAATGAAGAAATGCCTCTAGCTCCAGTAGGCTGGGAGCAGGAGGCAGAGCTGGACCCCAAGGTTGAGGGAATTTCACCAAGCCCTTAGAGCCTGGCACTTTGAACTTGGACTTAAAGCCTCCGAATTATAAGAATGAACTCCTGTTTGTAAGGCCATCCCATTTGTGGTATATTTCTTGTCAGAGTGGCACTAGGTAACCAGAACATACATAAATCAGACTTTAACAGAATTGAAAGGACAAATAGATGTCTCCACAGGAAAACTAAGAGACTTTAATATACCACTTTCAAGAAGAGATAGAACAACTTGAAAGAAACTCAACAAACGTGCAGAAAAACTAAATAACACAATCAACAAACTTGACCTTATAAACATCTAGCGAACACTCCACCCAACAACAGCAAAATATATGTTCTTTTCCAGCACACATTGAACATTCTCCATGATAGACCATATGTTAGGCCACAAAGCAAGGCTCAATAAATTTAAAAACATTGAAATACTTCAAAGCATCTTCTCAGATCACAATGCTGTAAAATTAGAAATCAACAACTGGAAGATCAATTAAAAAAAAGAGCAAACACATGGAAACTGAATAACATCCTCCTTTAAAATGACTGGATAATAGAAGAAATTTAAAAATTCCTTAAATTATACAAGAATAAAAACATAGCATACCAAAATCTTTGGGACATAGCAAAAGCAATGATCAGAGGGCAATTTATAGCAACAGATGCACACATCAAAAAAGAAGAAAAAGCCAAAATCAACACCTTAACTCAGCATCTCCAACAATTAGAAAAAGAGCAGCAAAAAAA
>NW_006921637.1:2078644-2080598 GCF_000298275.1 Orycteropus afer afer | reverse complement strand
GAGAATTCTACCAATCATTCAGAGAAAAGCTGACACTGATCCTATTCAAAATATTTGAGAACACAGAAAAGGATGGAATCCTCCCAAATTCATTTTATGAAGCAAATGTAACCTTGATACCAAAACCAGGCAAAGACATCACTAAAAAGGAAAACTACAGACTGATATCTCTCATGCATATAGATGCAAATATCTTCAACAAAACCCTAGCCAATAGATATCAACAGTATATCAAAAAATAATACATCATGACCAAGTTGGATTCATACCAGGTATGCAAGGATGCTTCAACATTAGAAAAACAACATAATCCATCACATAAGTAAAATAAAGGAAAAGAATCACATGATCATAGCAATAGATATAGAAAAGGCATTTGATAAAAATCCAACAACAATTCCTGACAAAAAATCTTTAAAAATAGGAAGAGAAGGGAAATTCCTCAAAGTAATAAAAGGTATATATGCAAAGCAAACAACCAACATTATTCTCAATGGAGAGAGACTGAAACCATTCCACTTGTGAACAGGAACCAGAAAAGTATGCCCGCTATCACCACTTCTATTCAACATTGTATTGGAAGTCCTACCCAGGGCAATAAGTCAAGAAAGGGAAATCAAAGTCATCCAAACTGGTAAGGAAGAAGTCAAACTATCCCTATTTACTGATGATACGATCCTATGCATAGAAAACACAAGAGACTCTGCAAGAAAATTGCTGGAATTTATTGAAAGATTTAGTATGGTGGCAGGATACAAGATCAACATGCAAAAATCAATTGGATTCCTCTACACCAGCAAAGAGATCTCTGAAAAGGAAATAAGAAAATCAATACCATTTACCATAACTACCAAAAAGATAGAATACTTGGGAATAAATCTTATCAGGACCTTAAAGGGCTTACAAAGAAAACTAAAAAACATTACTTCAAGGAACTATAAAAGATCTACATAAATGGAAGAGCATACCATGCTCGTGGATAGGAAGATTGAACATTGTGAAAATGTCAATACTACCCACAGTAATCTATACATTGAATGCAATCCTGACCCAGATTCCATCAACATTCTTTAAAGACATGGAAATACCAATCACTCATTTTATATGGAAAGGAAAGAGAAGCTGGATAAGCAAAGCACTACTGCAGAAGAACAAAGTAGGAGGTCTCACACTTCCAGATATCAAAACCTTCTATACAGCCACAGTTGTCGAAACAGCCTATTATTTGTACAACGACAGACACACAGACCAGTGGAACAGAAATGAGAACCCAGAAATAGATCCATCCACCAATAGTCAGCTGATCTTGACAAAGGTCCGAAATCTATTAAATGGGGAAGAGATAGAATCATTTTCAGAAATGGTTTGGTAAAACTGGATATCCATTTGCAGAAAAATGAAACAAGATCCATACCTCACACCACACACAAAAACTAACTCCAGATGGATCAAAGACTTAAATGTGAAATTTAAAACTAAAATGTTCATCAAAAAAAAGTAGGGGCAAACTTAAGGGCCCTAATGTATGGCATAAATAGATTATTAAGCATAACCCAAAATGCACAAACAGCACAAGGTAAACTAGATGATTGGGACCTTCTAAAAATTAAATTCTTATGTGCATGAAAAGGCTTCTCCAAAAGAGTAAAAAGAGAACCTACAGAATGGGAAAAAAATATATATTCAACAATGACATATTGGACAAAGGACTTATCTCTAAAATTTATAGAAAACCCCAACACCTCAACATCAAAAAGACAATCCAATTTAAAAATGGGCAGAAGACGTGAACAGACACTTCACCAAAGAAGATATTCAGGCAGCCAACAAACACAAGAAATATTCATGATCATTAGCCATTGTTGTTGTTGTTGTTATGTGCCATCAAGTCAAACCTGACTCATAGCGACCCCTCCTTGGGCTTCCGAGGCAGTATCACTACGGAAGTAGGATT
>NW_006921637.1:2077796-2078544 GCF_000298275.1 Orycteropus afer afer | reverse complement strand
TTCTACCCAAAGCAATCTATACATTCAATGCAATCCCAATCCAGATCCCATCAACATTCTTTAGGGACATGGAAAAACCGATCATTGACTTTATATGGAAAGGAAAGAGACCTTGGATAAGCAAAGCACTATTGAAGAAGAAGAACAAAGTAGGAGGACTCACACTGCTAGATCTCAAAACCTACTGTACAGCCACAGTAATCAAAACTGCCTGGTATTGGTTCAATGACAGATACATAGACAATGGAATAGAATTAAGAACCTAGAAATAGATCCATCTATCTGTGGTTAGCTGATCTTTGACAAAGGGCCAAAATCCATTAAATGGGGAAGAGGAGGTTTGTTTAATAAATGGTGCTGGCAATACTGGAGATCCATTTGCAGAAAAATGAAACAAAATCTATATCTCACACTATACACAAAAACAAACTCCAGATGGATCAAAGACTTAAATGTGAAACCCAGAACTATAGAGTTCCTCAAGGAAAAACTAGGGGCAAATTTAGGGGCCCTAATATATGGCATAAATAGACTCTCAAGCATAACTCTGAATGAACAAACAGCAGAAGAGAAACCAGATGATTGGGAACTTCTAAAAATTAAATTGTTATGTGCTTCCAAAGACTTCTCCAAAAGAGAACCTACAGATTGGAAAAAAATATTTGGTTATGACATATCTGACAAGGGACTTATCTCTAGAATTTATAGAAAACTCCAACACCTCAATAACAAAAAGACAAACAATCCA
>NW_006921637.1:2073417-2077696 GCF_000298275.1 Orycteropus afer afer | reverse complement strand
GGGTTTGAACCGCCAACCGTCTGGTTAGCAGGCAAGTGTCTTAGCCACTATGCTACCAGAGCTCCCCATTAGCCATTAGAGAGATGCAAATCAAAACAACCATGAGATGCCATCTCACCCCAGCATTAAGAGCAAAGTTCAACAAGACACACAATAATAAATTCTGGTGAGGATGTGGAGAGATTGGGACTCTCATGCACTGCTGGTGGAACTGTAAAATGATAAATCACTGTGGAAACTGTATGGTGATTTCTTAAAAAGTTGAAAATAGAAACACCATTTGACCCAGCAATCCCATTACCAGGTATATATCTCAAAAAAGTGAGAGGCAGGACATGAATGGATATGGGCACACCCATGTTCATTGCAGCACTATTCACAATAGCAAAGAGATGGAAACAACTTAAGTGCCCATCAGCTGAGTAATGGATAAACACATTGTAGTATATACACACAATGGAATACTATGCAACCCTGAAGAATAATGTAGACTCTGAAAAACACTGCATAATGTAGATGAACTTGGAGGACATTATGCTGAATGTAATAAGTCAATCACAGAAGGACAAATATAGTATGAGTCCACTATTGTAAAAAGTCAAGGTAAGGTTTATACATAGAAGGAAATTTTCTTTGTTGGTAACCAGGGATGGGAGGGGAGCAGAGGGAAAATTTCTAGATAGGTTAAAAAAAAAGAGACATGTATATAGATATACATACACATATAGATAGATATAGATACATACCAAAGATTATTAATGGTTATCAGGGGTACCAGGAAGGGGGAAATGGGAAGCTTTTGTTTCAGGGGCATTGAGTTTATGCTTATAGGTGGTGGAATATTTTGGAAAATGATAGCAATGATGGTAGGAAACAAAAAGGTGATACAACAGAATGTGGAAATTATCTAACAGTATCATTAATGTCACATACAAGTAAAATTTTACTGAAAATAATTCCAAAACAGTTGCAGCAGTACTTCAGTAGGGAACTGCCAGAGATTCAAGCCACATTCAGAAGAGGACATGGAATGAGGGATATCATTGTCAGATGGATCTTGACTAAAAGCAGAAAATACCTGAAAATTGTTTACCTGTGTTTTATTGACTATGCAAAGGCATTTGACTGTGTGGATCATAACAAATTATGAATACCATTATGAAGAATGAGAATTCCAGAACACTTAATTGAGCTCATAGACCAAGAGGCAGTCATTCAAATAGAACAAGGGAGAATTGCATGGTTTAAAATCAGGAAAGGTGTGCATCAAGGTTGTGTCCTTTTACCATACTTATGAAATCTGTATGCTGAGAAATAATCTGAGAAGCTAACTATATGAAGAAGAACATGGCATCAGGATTGGAGAAAGACTCATTAACAACCTGCAATATGCAGATGACAGAACCTTGCTTGCTGAAAGTGGAGAGGACTTGAAGCACTTACTCATACAGGTCTACGACTACAGCCTTCAATATGGATTACACCTCAACAAAAAGAAAACAAAAATCCTCAAAACTGGATCAATATGCAACATCATGATAAATGGAGCAAAGATTGAAGTTGTCAAGGATTTCATTTTACTTGGATCCACAATCAATGCTCATGGAAAAAGCAGTCCAGAAATCAAATGACATATTGCATTGGGGAAATCTGTTGCAAGAGACCTCTTTAAAGTGTTAAAAAGCAAAGATGCCGGTTGGAGAGCTAAGGTACAGCTGACCCAAGTCAAGGTATTTTCAATCACTTCATATGTATCAGAAAACTGGACAATAAATAAGGAAGCCTGAAGAAGAATTGATGCCTTTGAATTAAGGTGTTGGTGAAGAATATTGAAAAAATGATGGGCTTCAAGAAAAACAAAACAAATTTGTCTTGAAAGAATGACATCCAGAATGCTACTTGGAAGTGAGAATGGCAAGACTTCATGCCACGTACTTTGGAAGTGTTGTCAGGAAGGACCAGTCTTGGAGAAGGACATTATGCTTGATAAAGTAGAGGGCCCACAAAAAAGAGGAAGACCTTCAATGAGATGAATTGACACAATGATTGCAACAACAGGGTTAATATGGCAATGGTGAGAATTGCACAGGACCAGGCAGTGTTATGTTCTGTTGTATATAGAGTTGCTATCAGTTGGAAGCAACTTGACAGTACCTAATGACAAGCACTAGGTAACTAAGACATCCAGATGTTCTCAAATATGTATGCCTGATATACATATTTATCCAAACACCAACCTTTTTTCCCTATTTTGAATCTACCCCAAATTCCCCCAGTATATCCTTTAGCATTCCTAGGCAACCCCCCAGATAGTCCTGTGGTCCTGCCTTCATGATTCCCCTAAGGCCAACTATTTTCCTTCTAAGTGTGTGGAATTTTAATTTGCTTCTGTGATCCCCAAAACACAAACAGCCAGGTGGTTACTTTCCATTATATCTCATAATCTCAGCTGGTGTTAAGCCTATTTGACTTTCCTTAACCACAGACTAATTTTAGTTCTGTTTTCGGTTCAAACTTCTTTTATATTTCATGATAACCTTCCCAACTTACTCCCTAATACAATGTTTATAGACCATCTCCAAAAACATACGTAAGAAAATAACTTGAGGATAGAAATGGGTGGCAATGAAATTGTGTGGGAAGACTCTTGAATCTTTCTAGTTAACCATGTGAATGAATACATCAAAAATACTTTTGAGAGGACTTCCAGTAAGATGGAGGAATAGGCAGACAAGTGACACAGACCCTCTTCAACAAAGAAAAGAAACACCAATTGACAGAGATACAGAAGATAATCCTGGAATCCTGAGCTTTGACAGGAACTACACAGAAGTGGATTGGGCACCAACTAGCGGAAAAATGTGAACGAAAACAGTGAGTACAGATATAGTCAGAGCAGCAGACTCTCAGCTACTCTGATGAGACCAATAGCCTGAATATTTCCAAGTGGTGTTGAGACCTGAGAATTGACCTAAAGATCAGTCCCAGTCACCAAGGGCTGCAGGGACAACTCCTCTGGTGGCCTATGACTAGGAAGGGAAACAGCAAGGAGGGAGACAACCTGAGCTGTGAACTTTCTGCTGTCTGGAGGGCACAGTCATTTTGATTGTTTACACATGGCAGCCATTTGGGATATTTAAAGTGACCAAGGGCACAGCCATTTGGAGTGTTTACAAGTGGTACCTATTTTGGATATTTAAAGTGACCGAGGGCACAGCCATTTTTAATGTTTACAAGCAGTGGCCATTTTGGATATTTAAAGTGATAGCATTCTCATTTGGATTCCAGGGATCTAAGAACAGGGTCTGTTTGCTAGGGTCAGCAAGGACATACGAGAGGCTGACAAAGGAAAGGAGACAGGTGGTGAATGTGTAAGTGCTGTCAACTAGTGAATAGAGGAGCACAGCACAGTACCCTGCCTGTATAAAAAACATACAAAGAAAACAAAAATTGTGGGCAAGTCTATCCAACATATAATCACCAATTAAATATAAACATCAAAACATCACAATGCCTCGGAGACAACAGAGCATCACAGACCACACAAAGAAGCAAGGTAAAACAGGAGAAACAAGGGACCAGGATACAGACCCAAAACCCATCCCTGAGGAAGATGCAGCATTGGAACTCCCTGATAAGGAATTCAAAAGAATTATACTGACAAAATGACAACAACCAATTCATACTTGTCAATAATTACACTGAAGGTTAATGGATTAAATGCACCACTCAAGAGACAGAGAGTTGAAGATTGGATAAGAAAACAAAACACATCAATATGCTGCCTACAAGAGACACACCTTGGAGATAAAGACAAAAATAGACTAAAAATCAAAGGTTGGAAAAAAGATATATCAAGCATATGGCAAATGTAAGAGAGCAGGAGTGGAGGAGTTCCAGCAAGATGGCAGACTAGGCAGAAAGACTGCACAGACCCTCTTCAACAAAGAAAAGGAAAACCAATTAACACAGACACATAATATAATCCTGGACCCCTGAGCCATGAAGGCAAGGATATAGAAGTGGACTAAACCCCAACTAGCAGAAGAATTTGCATGAAAATACCAAAAAAGGAGACATACGGAGCAGCGGTCTGGCAGCGGTCATGAGTGATCCTGACAGCACAGATAGCTTGGAGATTCCCAAGTGATGGTAAGACTTAAGAATTAACCTAAAAATCACCCTGCTAGCCAGGGACTGCACAGAGGACTATGCACGGTGGCTGGGGAACAAACAGAGAAGGTGAAGAGAAAGGTGGGCTGAGCTGTGGACTTTTGCC
>NW_006921637.1:2050878-2065198 GCF_000298275.1 Orycteropus afer afer | reverse complement strand
CACAAGGAAGAGGTAACTATCAGGAGGAAGTAGAAGGTGAGCTGTTGCATTGTGGTAAATTGTGGTCAATGTCATGAGACAAAGTTTATGTGAACTGCTGTATGGAAAGTATATTTGCTCTGCAAATTTTCACCCAAATCACAATTAAAAGAAAAAAAAAGAGTAAAAGAAAAAAAGAAGACTAGTAGGAAGGAAGGTTGGGCAATCCTACTTCCGTAGTCATACAGCCTCGGAAACCCAGGGAGGGGTCGCTATGAGTCGGGGCCGACTCAACGGCACATAACAACAACAACAACAGTAGGAAGATACTGTTGGTGAGGAAGAAAGTGGGAGAGTAGAGATGAGGAAGGGATGGAGAAGTACCAACTGCCCCAGGAAGCAGAACTCTGAGGAATGGGAGATGCTTAACAAACAATTTTAGAAGAATTTGCAGTGTTATATGGACTGCAACCATTTTTCCCCAATCTCCACCAAGAAATATCTAATAAAAATCTATAAAATCATTAAAACTTTTGGAGGCAGAGGTGTGTATAATGTGTGTGTTGAGTTGTTTGAAGGTGGGGGAGGAAATGGTGGTATGACAATGTGCCAATCCTAGACTCAAGGCCAGGGCAAAATGGACCAGTAATATTCGTGTACCATGTTGAATGTAAACCCCTTGACCAGCAATGAGAAATGCTCAGATGTTTTGTTTGGCTCCAGAGTATCACAAACCTCCTTTAACAGTGGTACCAAGTCCTGGCACACAGCACAACATCATCTGCTTCCTGGTAAATACAAGGAACCACCTGCTTTGGGCCACGTGCACTGTGGCTTCTGACATTCTTGTTTTCTTGAAGTGCAGTTTTCCTTGATTCCTTCCCACATCCATTCACTGATTAGCCAGCAAATGGTGATTGGGTGCATACTATGGCCAACCTCTGTGCTAGACACAAGGACCAAGAGGAGATCAAGGCAGAGTCCCTGCCTATAGGAGGCTCACAGTCCAGCAGGGAAAACATACAAGCAGATGAGTAAGTGCAGCAAAGCACAAGGCATGCAATGGCTGGCATGCAATAGGCACCATGGGAATACATGGTCTTGGGTGGTCCATCTCTTCCAGAGGCCAAGTATACACTCACAGAGGAAGTGACAGCTACAGGAAAATTAGGAACTATCCCTATAAAGACCTGGGAGGGGGGATGAGAAAACAGAGATGGAGGATATTCAAATAGAGAAAAACATCATGAAGCACTAGAAACAAAAGCCACCTCACATCTGTCAGCTTGCCATACTTTGTCAACATTGCTGTAAAACTATGCTACTAGTGTTTCAAATACCAGCAGGGTCAATCATAGTGGACAGATTTCAATGGAGTGTCCAGACTAACAGAGACTAGGAAGAAAGGCCTGATGATCTACTTGCAAAAGTCAGTCAATGAAAACTTTGGATCACAATAGAATATTGCCCTCTATTGTGCTGGAAGATGAGCCCTCTTAGTTGGAAGGTATTCGAATTACATAGTGGTTGCAAAAAATGGATTCAAGAATGCCAGCAACCATGAGGATGGCATGGGACCAAGTAATATTTCATTCTATTGTCCATGGGGTCACAATGAATCAAAGCCAATTCAGCAGCAACTAATAATGACAGAAGCAAGATAGAGCATGGAGTGTTTAAGGAATAAGAGCAATCCACTATGACTAAAGTTGGAATTTTGTAGTTAATGACTTCAGCCAGGTGAGCATTAACTAGAGACTAAGGATATTGTTAGCCTTTCTTAGGAGCAGTTGCTAACTATGCCAAGGACAGTGGGAAACAGCAGAAAGTGTCAAAACAAAAAGTCAAATTTGTATTTTTAAAACCATACTAGACTTGTGCTGAGTTAGAAGAGTGTAAGGGTGGATGTTGGGAGACCAGTTAAGAGGCTCCTACAGTTTATAGGGAACTGGGGTAGCTTACAGGGAGCAGGTTCTAGAGCTGCAAGGGAGGTAGAATTGATAGGACGTGGGCCAGAGCTAAGGGAGAGGACAGAGCTGAGTTTGATGGCCTGACTCCTGGCCAAGGTAATTCACAGGACTTGGGGGTGCTGAGAGAGAATGGATGGGGAATGAGATTCATTCTAGACACATTTGCAGATATTGACTAAAAGATGAGACCTGCTGAAATTTTGAGCTTCCACATGAAGGTCTTTGTTCTAAAAGGATAGAGCAAAGACATCACACTTCAAGTCAGCTTGCTTCAAGGGCCTCCACAGGAAAGAGTGACCAGGAGATGGCTGAACCCAGCAGAAGACCTGATGCAATACAGGTTCTGCTGCTTATTCCTCCTTTCTGGATCTGTTTGCTTCTCTGTAAAAGTAAAGGAAAAATAAATAAATAAATAAATCTACAAAGCACTAGTGGACTGTGTGCCCAGTGCTGTTCTTGGGGCTTCAAAAATATAAAGTAAATTAATCTCCATAAAACTCTTAGAGGTTGGCACTATAATCATTATCACCATTTTATAAATAAGAAAGCTTAAGCACAGAGAGGTTTAGTCACTTGTGCAAGGTCACACAGACACACAGTGGCAGACCCTGCATTTAAACCCAAGCAAACTGGCCTCGGATGCTGTTCTTTTAGACAATAATACATTGCCTCTCTTTTCTTGACAGAGCTCCCTCCCCAAAAGTCAGCAATAAAGACCCCAATAATCAATTCAGCTGGAATAAGTTTTCTTACTGAAAACAGACCAGGTGACAGGTGTGGGCCAGGTAATGCTACTGAGGAGCATTCTAAATCCTTGGGGCTCTAGGTCTGCATCTGAAGACCCAACAGAGGAGAGAATGATGAGGATGGAGACTCAAATAGGTCAGGTCAAACTTACTTCCAAGGTTAGAGGGAAAAGTCTTCATGAAACAGAACTTTAAAACAATGATAAAATTGACAAAGGAAGTTGAAAATGGATGAAATAAAATGGTGGTTTCCAAATAGTAGCTTAGAGCAAGAGTGGAGTCTTCTAGACTATCATCCAAGTCAGACTGAAGTGCTATCTTTGTAAAATGTCTTTTCCACTAAAGTTTCCAATATCAATGAAGAATACAAAATACAGACACAGCCACAGCAAGGACTTTTTACCCTAAAAAATGCCCACAAACCGTTTTTTGGGTTTTGGGTTTTGGGTTGGTTTTTTTTTTTTTCTATTTTTGACCAGGGAAATAGGGGATATGCAAGTTTTGATCCTCCAGCCAGAAAGATTGTGGGTGCCTCAAATAGAGCAGGGGGTTTTAGTGAGTCCCCACAGGGACTCTGGAGGCCCCATCCTAAACACACACCACCTGCCCACGCTCACCCCCCTTCTTTGCCCCAGGCTTTTCCTGCAGTCTCACCTCCTCCATCAGCCTCTTTGAGTCTTGCACCCACCTTGCCTCTCCCCTTGCTGTTCACACTCTCTCTCTCTCACCTAAAGTCTAAAGTCAAGGCTTTCAATTTGTGTATGTACCATGGTTTGTTCACCCATTCATCATTAGGTTGTTTGCATCTCTTTGCTATGGTATATACACACAATGGAATACCACACAACATTAAAGTATAAAGAAGAAGCCATGAGACATGTGGATGAACCCGGAGAACAATGTTGTTGTTGTTAGGTGTCATTGAGTTGGCTACAACTCATTGCAACCCTATGTACAACAGAACGAAACACTGCCTGGTCCTGTGCCAGCCTCACAATTCTTGCTATACCTGAGCCCATCGTTGCAGCCACTGTGTCAATCCATCTCCTTGAGGGCCTTCCCCTTTTTAGTTGACCCTCCATTTTACCAAGCATGATACCCTTCTCCAGGAAATGGTCCCTTCTGACAACACGAACAAAGTTAAGTGAGACAAAGTCTGGCCATTCTTGCTTCCAGGGAACACTCAGACTGCACTTTGTCCAGGACAGATTTGTTAGTTCTTTTGGCAGTTCCTGGTACTTTCAATACTCTTGACCAACACCACAACTCAAAAGCACCAACTGTTGTTCAGTCTTCCTTGTTCATTGTCAAGCTCTCACATGCATATAGAGCAACTAAAAGTACCATGGCTTAGGTTAGGCACACCTTAGTCTTCAAGGAGACATCTTTACTCTTCGGCACTTTAGAAAGGTCTTTTGCAGCAGATTTGCCCAGTGTAATACATAGACTTATGTCTTGATTGCTGCTTCCATTGGTGTTGATTGTGGAACCAAGTAATATGAAATCTTTGACAACTTCAGTCTTTTCTCCATTTATGATGATGATGCTTATTGGTCCCGTTGTGAGGATTTTTGTTCTCATTATGTTAAAATGTAACCCACACTGCAGACTGTAGTCTTTAATCTTCATCAGTAAGTGCTTCAAGTCATCCTCATTTTCAGCAAGCAAAGTTGTGTCGTCTGCATATCACAGGTTGTGAATTAGTCTTCCTCCAATTCTGATGTCACGTTCTTCTTCATATAGTCCAGCTTCTTGGATTATTTGCTCAGCATACAGATTGAATAAGTATAATGAAAGGATACAACCCTGACACACTCCTGTCCTGATTTTAAACCATGTAGTTTCCCCTTGTTCTGTTAGAAAGACAGCCTCATGGTCTATGTACAGGTTCCTTATGAGCACAAATAAGTGTCCTGGAATTCCCACTCTTCTCAATGTTATCCATAATTTATGATCCACACAATCTAATGCGTTTGCATAGTTAATAAAACAAAGTAAGCATCTTTCTGGTATTCTTTGCTTTCAGCTAAAATTCATCTGACATCAGCAAAGATATTCCTCGTTCAATGTCCTTTTCTGAATCCAGCTTGCATTTCTGGAAGTTCTCTGTCAATATAACTGCTGCAACCATTTTTGAATTATTTTCAATAAGATTTTACTTGCATGTTATATTAATGATATTGTTCTCTAATTTCCAAATTCTGTGTGATCACCTTCCTTTGGAATGGGTACAAATATGGATCTCTTCCAGTCAGTTGGCTGTCTTTCAAATTTCTTGGCATAGACATGTAAATGCTTCCAGCACAGCATCCATTTGCTGAAACATCTCAATGAGTAGTCCATCAATTCTTGGAGCCTTGTTTTTTGCCAATTCTCTCAATACAGCTTCAACTTCTTCCTTCAGTACCATCCGTTCTTTATCATATGTCACTTCCTGAAATGGATGAACATGGACCAATTCTTTTTGGTACAATGACTGTGCGTTCCTTCTATTTTCTTTTGGTGTTTCCTGCATTATTCAATATTTTGCCCATAGAATCTTTCAATATTGCAACTTGAGGCTTGAATTTTTTCTTCAGTTCTTTCAGCTTGAGAAATGTCAAGTGTGTTCTTCCCTTTCTGTTTTCTAACTCCAGGTCTTTGCACATTTTGTTATAAGTGACTTTGTCTTCTCGAGCTATTCTTTGAAATCTTCTGTTCAGCTCTTTTATCTTGTGTTTTGTCTTGTGGTGTCTTCCATTTACTTTAGCTATTCTCTGTTCAAGGGCAAGTTTCAGAGTCTCTTCTGACATCCATTTTGGTCTTTTCTTCTCTTCCTGCCTTCTTAGAGACCTTTTGCTTTCTTCATGAATGATGATCTTTATGTCATCCCACAATTCCTCTGGTTTTTGGTCATTCATGTTCAATGCATCAAATCTGTTCTTCAGATGGTCTCTAAATTCAAGAGGGATATAATCAATGTCATATTTTGGCTCTTGTGGACTTGTTTTAATTGTTTTCAGCTTCACCTTGAACTTGCATATGAGCAGTTGATAGTCTGTTCCACAGTCATTTCCTGGCCTTGTTTTGTTTGAAGGTACTGAGTTTTTCCATTGCCTCTTGCCACAGATGTAGTCAGTCTGATTCCTGTGTACTCCATCTGGCAAAGTCCATGTGTATAGCTGTTGTTTTTGTTGTTGAAAAAGGTATTTGCAATGAATAATTCATTGGTCTTGCAAAATTTTATCACAACATCTCCAGCATTATTTCTATCACCAAGATCATATTTTCTTCCTTGTTTCCAACTTTTGCATTTCAATCACCAGTAATAACACATCTTGATTTCATGTTTGGTCAATTTCAGACAGCAGAAGTCAATAAAAATCTTCAATTTCCTCATCTTTGGCTTTGGTGGTTGGGGCATAAATTTGAATAATAGTAGTATCAACTGGTCTTCCTTGTAGGCATACGGATATTATCACTGTCAGCATTGTACTTCAGGATAGATCTTGAAACAGTCTTTGTGATGATGCATGCCACGCCATTCCTCTTCAATTTCTAATTCCTGGCATAGTACATCATATGTTTGTCTGATTCTAAATAGCCAAAACCAGTCCATTTCAGCTCACTAATGCCTAGGATATTGATATTTATGAGTTCCATTTCATTTTTTATAATTTCCAATTTTCTTAGATTCATATTCTGTACATTCTATTTTCTGATCATTAATGGATGTTTGCAGCTGTTTCTTCTCATTTTAAGTCATGCCACATCACCAAATAGAGGTCCCAAAAGCTTTACTCCATCAACATCATTAAGGTTGGCTCTATTCTGAGGACGCAGCTCTTCCCCGGTCGTATTTTGAGTGTCTTCCAACCTGAGAGGCTCATTTTCTGGCACTACATCAGACAATGTTTTAGGGATATTGATAAGGTTTTCACTGGCCAATTCTTTGAGAAGAAGATGGCCACTTCCTTCTTCAGAGTCTGTTTTAGTCTGGAAGCTCTGCTGAAACCTGTCCACCATGGGTGACCCTGCTGGTATTTGAAATATCAGTGGCATAAGCTCCAGCCTCACAGCAACACACAAGCCACCACACTACAACAAACTGACAGACTAGTGGTGGCTGGAAGACATTATGCTGAGTGAAATAAGTCAATCATAAAAGGACTTTAAATGTTCTATGAGTTCATTATTATATAAACTCAAAGAAATTTTATGCATGCAAAGAAACATACTTTGATGGTTACCAGGGATGGGAGGCAAGGGAGGGAAAATCACTAACTAGATAAGAGACACATATTAATTTGGGTGAAGGGAAAGGCAATATACAAAAAAGGGGGTGACCATCACAATAACACTAAGGAAAAGGAAGACATGGAGAGATGCACAAGAGTTACAGATGCAAAAAAAAAAAAAGATAAATACTATTATATACACAACTCCGCATCATCAGTGCTAACAAACATTAATCTACCAGTGGATATATAGTTAGACAGGCAAGATTATCTAGTATGAGTAGGTTAATAGAATTATACCAATGACCATATATAGGTTTGTCAGATGATATTTCTACATATGTATTTGTATGTGCTATAAAAATACCCATATGCATAGTAGAACAAACAAGAGGCAAAGATATGAAAGGTTAGCCATAACCAAACACCTTGACAGAATGAGTTGCTGGGCCTGGGGACTCATGACCATCATCATTGCAGGGGACATCAAAGTCAATTGTCTTGGCATAATATAGTCCACAAAGACAATGCTCTACATCTTACTTTGTTGAGTAGTGACTGGGGTCTTAAAAACTTTTGAGCAGCCATCTAAGATATAACTATTGGTCTCTCCTCATCAGGAGCAAAGAGGAGTAAAGAAAATCAAAGATACAAAGAATCAATTAGTCTAAAAGACTAGTAGACCACATGAATTCCAGTCTCCATGACACTGAGACCAGAAGAATGACATGATGCCTGGCTACTGCTACCAACCACTCTGAAAAGGATCACAGTAGGAGATGCTGAATAGAGAGGGAAAAAATTGTGAACAAAATCATGAAAAAAACCAGGCTTACTGGTTGGATAAAGACAGGTGGAACCCCAAGACTATGGCCCTTAGACACCCTTCAGGCCTGGAACTGAACTCACCCCCATAGCTCACCTTTCAGCCAAACAAGAAACAGGCCTATGGTATGAACACAACACCAGGAATGAATGAACTCCTTAGAACTATCAACCATATGAGATCAAAAGTATTTGCCCAGGGATAAAGCTTAGAAACCAGGAAAGCATAGGAAATAAGGACAAATGAAAATGGTAACCACAGGAAAGAAGTGGGAAGAATACTGTAACATTGTGGGGACTGCATTCAATGTCATGAAACAGAACATTTATGAATAGTTGAATGAAAACCCAATTTGCTCTGTAAACTTTTACTCAAATCATAATAAAATAAAAATAAAAAACAATGAAATCAAATCAAGACTTCAACTTCACTGTAGATAAAAATATTCTGAGAAATTTATCAAGGCACACCCTCAGAGATTTGGGGTGAAGCCCACGAATCTGCATTTTAACAAGCCTCCCAGGTGATTCTGATACTTTTAGATACTAAACTACACTTTCTGTGTGGACTAAATATTCTCAAGGGGAGAGACCTCATCTTTTTCTACCATTCATGCACTTCTTCAGAAGGAAGATGGGGCAATCTACTTCTGTAGTGATACTGCCTCGGAAACCCAAGAAGGGGTCACTATGAGTCGGGTACGACTCAACGGCACATAACAACAACAACATGCACTTCTATATCAATACTCTCATACACGCTTGCACGCACACACACACACACACACACACACACGGTTCAGAAGACTGCAGGACACATAGTAGGTATTCAGTACTATTTGACAACTAATTAGTAGGAGTTTTCTCTCTGAGCTGTGGAGGAATGTATAATTACATTTAAGTGTCTCTGACCATCTCTCCTACTATATGACAACTTCCCATGCAGAAACCACACAGTACAGTAATAAAAAGAAAAAAGAAAGCCGTTAAACCCCAGTGAATGTTATTTTTAATGAAAGTGGTGCATTTTGACTCACAATGTTGAAACCAGGTTATAAATGAATCATCAGTAAATCAACCGCAAAGAGCCTTTCTGAAGGTAATTTACAGAAGAGTGTGACATCTGCTGTCTCCTTCACATGGTTCACAGAGATGCTGTCAGACTTTGAGTTGGTCTGGGGCATCTGCTGACGTGTTATCTCAAAAGGATGTTGTGTTGTCCCCAATGGGATTCCCCAGCCCAGCCAGCATTGTGGTCTCACTTACAGAGTGAAGGCAGCCATCACTGAACAATGCTGTGGTTACATCACAGTTGTTGGCTTCCAGGTAGTGATGAGAGAGATACAGGCCATCTGCTGCTCCTGTGCTCCCCAGACTCCTCCCTAATGCCCACATCCTTTTACTCGGTTTTCAAGAAGCATCTCAGGTCAAGGAAGACCTGAGCTTGAGTCCCAGGACTTATGGGGTGGACACAAAGAATCAGGTAACAGTTTCATTTTCTTATCTCCAAAATGTAAGCAATGTCCCCTCCCTCCATTTCAGGAAAGTTGCAATGCTGTCATGTGGCTGTGCATGTGAAGATGTTTTGAAGATTATTATGTGTCCTATTATGTGGTCAGAAGCTCTGGTAGCATAGTGCCTAAGGCACTTGACTGCTCACCAGAAGGCTGGCGGTTCAAACCCACCAGCCACTTCTCAGAAGGAAGGTTGGGCAATCCTACTTCCGTAGTGATACTGCCTCGGAAACCCAAGGAGGGGTCGCTATGAGTTGGGGCCAACTCGACGGCAAACAACAATAACAACAACAATTATGTGGTCAGTAAAAGATAAAGGACTCCAATTGGCATCCTCTGCCTGCAGTGGAGCTGGACCAGATCAGGTGAACTGGGCAGAGCTGGATGGGGATTAAATGCTCATTCATCTCCAACCAAGAAATGGGAGGCACCACTGCTCTTCTTTCCCCTTAAACCCAAAACCCATTGCTGTCTAGTCAGATCTGACTCATAGCATCCCCACCTTGGGGTTTCCAAGGCAGTGTCACTATCAAGTAGATTGCCCAATCTTCCTTCCGAGGAGTGGACAGAGGGTAAATTTGCATACACATATGCCCCTTCACTCTAGCAAGGAGGAAGAATGCCAGAACACTCTGCCAATAGCCCACAGTCCAGAAGCTAAAGGAAAATCTTACTGAAAAGGACTCTTCAGGCAGCTGAGGCAATACCAGGGCTCCTAGTTTCTTGTTGTCTGCTCAGAGGTGCCTCCACTGGAGCAAGAATTTGCAGCAAAGAACTGGTGAGTTTTAGTATCACCTAATAACACCAGTGAAGGAGGGTCAGTCTGGTAGAACAGTGAATGACTGATCAGTTCAGCAACCCTGTACAGTGTGGTCACCTGGAAACACCATCTAAAGAGCAGGATCTGTTGTGAGCTAAACTGTGCCTCATGTGGAGTAACTACCAAGTAAAAGTTAACTACTGAGCATGACAGGAAATCCTGCAAGAAGGTATGAGGACTCATTAAATTTGTAAAGGGGAGAAGCAGAGCAAGGAAAGGGAAAAAACTGTGTAGCAGAGTCAAATTAATTCCTTTTCCACACCCCACAGATGCATGAGCAATTTCAGTGTAAAGACAGAGAGAGGAAGACAAAAAAAAAAATTTTGTTTGTGATTTGGGTGAAAGTCTACAGAGGAAATTCACTTTCCATACAGCAGCTCACATACTCTTTGTCTCATGACATTGACTACAATTTACCACAATGCAACAGCTCCCCTCCCACTTCCTCCCCATAATTACCTCTTCCCTTGTGTCCTTCTCTCCATGCACTCCTGCCCCCTGAGCTGTATCCCTGTGCATACACAGCCTTGCTATTCTCTCATGATTGTTCTTTCCAAGCAGTATATCTACCTAATGTACATGTTCACCTCATATGCCTGTCTTTTGTTTGGCTGGAAGCCACAGGTGTGGGTTCAATTCCAGACCTGAAGGGCATCTAGGGGCCATAGTCTCAGTGGTTCCACCAGGCTCTTGTCAGACCAACACCCCTGGTCTTTTTTTTTTTTTTTAATGATTTTGAGTTTTGTTCCACATTGTTCTCATGCTTTATCCAGGATCTCCTACATAGATCCCCCTGCGAGTGTTTGACAGTGGTAGCTGGGCACCATCTAGTTCTTCTGATCTCATAGTTGTATAGGCTAAGGATCACATTGTGTACCAGTCGCTTGGACTAATTGTTTCCATGAATCTTTGGTTTTCTTCATTCTTCTTTGCTCAGGACGAGGAGAGACCCATCCTTGCATCTAAATGGCTGCTTGCACATTTTTAAGATCCCAGTTGCTACTAGCCAAACTAGGATGTGGAAAAATGTTTTGTGTAGTATGTGATGCCAATTAAGCTTGATGTTACCTATGACTATGGTCCCAAGCCCACATTGCCCTCTGGGTAGCTGGCTGTGACCAACAAGTGACTACAAACTTGCCCTTGTCATCTCTACTATATACCTGGGAATTCTTACAGAACATATGAATACCTTTGTAGAAACATTGTCTGCCAACCCTATACATGGTCTTGGGCATGCTCCTCCCTGCATAGACATACCTAATAGTTCCACCTGTTCACCCATCTATCCACTCATATATCCATGTTTGCCTTCACTGACCATGCAGTACTGTATGTGCAAAAGGGTTCATCTTTGTTGTCTGTACCTCCTATGTACCTCTCTATGCCTTCCTTTTCCTCAATGCCACTGTGTTGATTACTCACATTTGATACATTGCACTTCTCTTCACTCAAATCAACACATGTCTCTATCTATCTAACAGCATTCCCTACCCTCCCATCCTACCCTTAGTAACCAGCAAAGAAAATTTCCTTCCGTATATAGACCTTCCTTGACTTTTTACAATAATGAACTAAAACAATGTTTGTCCTTCTGTGATTGACTTATTTCATTCAGCATAATGCCGTCCAAGTTCACCCACGTTATGCAGTATTTTGCACATTCTACGTTATCCTTTAGGGCTGCATAGTATTGTATTGTGTGTTTGTACCATAGTTTAGTTATCCATTCTTCAGTAGATAGACAAGTAGGTTGTTTCCATCTTTTGGCTGTAGTAAATAGTGCTCTGATAAACATGGGTGTGCATATATCTGTTCTTGTCATGGCTCTCACTTCTTTAGAATATATACCTAGTAATGGAATGGCTGGGTCAAATGGTATTTCAAATTACAGTTTCTTAAGGAATCACCATACTGATTTCCACTGTGGTTGTGTCATTTCACAGTCCCACCAGCAGTGTATGAGAGTCCCAATCTCTCCGAATCCTCACCAGGATTTTTTATTTTCTGTTTTTTTTGAACTTTGCTACTAGTGCTGGAGCAAGATGGTATCTCATTGTTGTTTTGATTTGCATCTCTCTAATGACTAATGATTGTGAGCATTTCTTCATAGGTTTGCTGGACGCCTGAATATCCTCTTTGGTGAAGTGTCTATTCATGTCTTCTGCCCATTTTCTAATTGGATTATTTGCCTTTTTGTTGTTGAGGTGTTGGAGTTTTCTATAAATTCAAGAGATAAGTCCCTTGTCAGATATGTCATTGCTGAATATTTTTTCCCAATCTGTAGGCTCTCTTTTGACTCTTTTGGAAAAGTCTTTGGAAGCACATAAAAATTTAATTTTTAGAAGGTCCATTCATCTAGTTTCTCTTCTGCTGTTTGTGCATTTTGGATTATGCTTGATAGTCTATTTATACCATATATTAGGGCCCCTAAATTTGCCCCTAGTTTTTCCCTGAGGAACTCTATAGTTTTACGTTTTGCATTCAAGTCTTTGATCCATCTGGAGTTAATATTTGTGTATGGCATGAGGTACAAATCTTGTTTCATTTTTCTGCAAATGGATATTCAGTTTTGCCAGAACCATTTGTTGAAGAGACCATCTCTTCCCCATGTAGTGGATTTTAGCCCTTTGTCAAAGATCAGCTGACCAAAGGTCAGTGGGTCTATTTCTGGATTCTCAATTCTATTCCATTGGTCTATGTGTCTGTCATTGTACTAATACCAGGCAGTTTTGACTACTGTGGCTGTAAAGTATGTTTTAAGATCCAGGAGTGAGAGACCTCCTACTTTGTTCTTTTTCTTCAATACTTCTTTACTTATCCAAAGTCCCTTTCCTTTCCATATACAATTAGTGATTGTTTTTTCCATATCCTTAAGGAATGTTGATGGGATCTACTTTGACATTGCATTGAATGTATAGATTGCTTTGGGTAGAACTGACATTTTCACAATGTTCAATATTCCTATGCATGAGCATAGTACATTCTTCTATTTATGTAGATCCCTTATGATTTCTTAAAGTATTGTTTTGTAGTTTTCTTTCTACAGGTCTTTTGTGTCCCTGGTAAGATTTATTCCCAGGTTTTTTTTTTTTTTTTTTGGTTGTTATTGTAAATGATATTGATTTCCTTATTTCTTTTTCAGAAATCTCTTTGCTGGTATAGAGAAACCTAGCTGATCTTTGGATATTAATTTTGTATCCTGCCACAATGCTAAATCTCTCAGTTAGTTCCAGTATTTTTTGACTGAGTCTCTGGGGTTTTCTAGGTATAGAATCATATCATCAGCAAATAGGGATACTTTGACCTCTTCTTTATCAATTTCAATGCCTTTGATTTCTCTTCCTTGTCTTATTGCCCTGCCTAGGACTTCCAATACAATGTTGAATAGAAGTGGTGATAGAGGGCATCCTTTTCTGGTTCTTGTTCACAAGGGGAGCAGTTTCAGTCTCTCTCCGCTGAGAATAATGTTGGCTGTTGGCTTTGCATATGTGCCCTTTATTATGCTGAGGAATGTCCCTTCTATTACTATTTTGCTGTGAGTGTTGATCAGGAATGGGTGTTGGATTTTATCAAATGCCTTTTCTGCATCAATTGATATGATCATGTGGTTCTCTTCCTTTGTTTTATTTTTGTGGTGGATGATGCTGATTGTTTTTCTAATGTTGAACCATCCTTGCATACCTAATATACCCACTTGATCATAATGAAGTATTTTCTTGATATGTTGTTGAAGTCTATTGGCTAGGATTTGTTGAAAATTTTTGCATCTATATTCATGAGGCATATTGGTCTGTAGTTTTCCTTTTGAGTGATGTCTTTGCCTGGTTTTGGTATCAAGGTTATGCTTCCTTCATAAAATGAATTGGGAGGATTCCATCCTTTTCTATGTTTTGGAATAGTTTGAGTAGGATGGGTGTTAGTTCTACTCTGAATGCTTGGTAGAGTTCTCCGGTGAAACTGTCTGGGCCAGGACTTTTTTTGTTGGTAATTTTTTGATGACGAGTTCATTTCTTCTTTTGCATGGATCTGTTCAACTTTTCCACACCAGTCTGTCTTAGTTTAGGTAAGTGTGTGTTTCTAGAAATCTGTCCATTTCTTCCAGATTTTCAAATTTGTTGGAGTACAGTTCTTCATAGTATCCTTTTTATTTCAGTTGGTTCTGTTGTTATGTCACTCATTTCATTTCTTATTCATGTTGTTTGTGTTCTCTCCCTCTTTGCCTTTGTTAAATTTACCAGTGGTTTGC
>NW_006921637.1:2041575-2046458 GCF_000298275.1 Orycteropus afer afer | reverse complement strand
GTTGAATTGTGGTAAACTGTGGTCAATGACATGAGACAAAGTATATGTGAACTGCTGTATGGAAAGTGAATTTGCTCTGTAAATCTTCACCCAAATCAAAATAATAAAAAAAAAAAAAGAAAGAGAGTGGTGTATTAACGTCCCCTAGTATGATTGTGGAGTCATTTATTTGTCTTTTCAATTTTCTTAAAATCGGATTTATATGCTTTGGGGCTCTTTCATTGTGACACAGATATTTATCATGGTTATATCGTCTTCTTCAATTGATCCTTTAATCATTATATAATGTCCTTCCTGGTCTCTTATGATGGTTTTTGTCTTAAAGTCAATTTGATCAGAAATTAATATTGTCACTCCTACTCTTTGTTGGTTGCCATTTGCTTGATATATCTTTTTCCAATCTTTGACTTTTAGTCTATTCTTGTCTTTGTCTCTCAGGTCTGTCTCTTCTAGACAGCATATTGATGGGTTATGTTTTCTTATCCAGTCTGCAACTCTCCATATCTTGAGTGGTGCATTTAATACATTAACATTCAGTTTAATTACTGACAAGTATGAATTGGTTGCTATCATTTTGTTATGTGTTTTTTCATGGTGTCCCTGACTTCTTTGTTCCATATAATTTTCTGTGCTGAGTTCATTTTGTTTATGAATCATGTTATCATTTCCTTTGTTGCTATTTTTCAGTATCCACTAAATGTTTGTACTTGTTCTCTTTTTATTGTTATGTGAAGGTTTATCATTTTTCTTTGAAGTTACCCTGTGATTCATAATTTTCTCCCAGAGTTTAGAAAAGTCCATTCTATCTTGCAACTCTCTTGACTTCCTCACCTTTTAGAAGTTCTGTAACTACACTATTTTTCTGCTC
This sequence comes from Orycteropus afer afer, assembly GCF_000298275.1. Lineage (NCBI taxonomy): Eukaryota > Metazoa > Chordata > Mammalia > Tubulidentata > Orycteropodidae > Orycteropus > Orycteropus afer. The sequence continues at coordinate 2,045,590 of NW_006921637.1, read as the reverse complement.
TTTTTGGTTTGTAGTTGTCCTCACAGGCCAATTGATGTCTCTGGTTCCCTCTTTACAATCTTCTAAGCTTATTTTACCTTGGATACATCCATATATCTGTTGGTTTCTAGATTATGTCATCTTGTGTATTAATGGTTGGTTATTGCTTGCTATTATTTGTTCTCTGTTCAAAGGACTCCCTTCGGTATCTCTTGTAAGATTGATCTGGTTTTAACAAATTCCCTTAATTTCTGCTTATGTGGAAATCTCCTAATATCACCATCATATCTGAGGGACAATTTTGCTGGGTATGTAATCCTTGGTTGGAAATTTTTCTCTTTCAGGGTTTTATATATACCATCCCATTGCCTTCTCACTTGCATGGTTTCTGCTGCGAAATCAGAGCTTATTCTTCCTGCTTGTCCTTTGTAAGCACTTTTTGTTTTTCCCATGCTGCTTTCAGGATTCTTTCTGATGTCTTTGGCTTTGATGAGTTTGATGATGACACATCTTGGTGATTTTCTTTTGGGGTCTATCCTGTTTGGGGCTTGTTGGACTTCCTGAATGGATATATTCTCTTCTTTCATCATATCAGGGAAGTTCTCCTCCAACAAATCTTGGACAATTTTCTCAATGTTTTACTTTTTCTCTTCCTGTTCTGAAATTCCAATTACACATAGGTTATTCCTTTTGATGGTATCCCATGTGAATCTTAGGCTTTCTTCATTTTATTGATCTTTTTTCTTTTTGATCCCTTCCCAAAGAAGTATGCAGGTGTTTGTCTTCAATCTCATTAATGCTGTCTTGCATTGATTCAATTCTACTCCTTTGCCCTTTCAATGTGTTACCCATATCTGAAAATTTAGTATTAATCTTCTGGATTTCTATCCATAGATTTTGAATCATTTCTAATTTTTCATTTATTTTGTCATTTTGTTCTTGTATTTTCTTCCAAAATAGCTGTAGGGTTTTGTCTGTGTTTTCCTTAATTTTGTCAGTGTTTTCCTTGAGCTATTTCTCAATCCTTTGAAGATACCAAAATATAATTCTTTTGAATTCCTTATCAGGGAGTTCCAATGCTGCTTCTACCTCAGGGAGGTGTTTTGGGTCTGTATCCTGCTCCCTCATTTCTACCACTTTATCTTGCTTCTTTGTGTGGACTGTGATGGTCTGTTGTTTCCAAGACATTGTGACATTGTTGTATTTAGAGCTCTGTTAACTGTTTGTGAAGAGCAGTTAAGGGTGAGTCATACTACTCTTGGCGGTCATTTATCATTGGCCAGTTGGTAGAGAAGGAAGTGGTGGCTCTCACTCAGTAAGTGAAGCTGCAGGAGGTGCGAGTGTAGTTGTGTCATATGGGCAGTGTTGCTGTCTCCCACTCAGTTAGACAAAAACAACAATCAAATAACCATCAAGAAAGTAAAAGCAAGTGGACAAAAAAACATGTAAACACACAGGAACAATTATCAAAAAAAGAAAAAGGGAAAAAAAATACCCACAATATCTGGGGAGAGGGCAATAAGAGAAAAAAGGTAGGGTAGGAGAACAATGAAAAGAAAAATGTGAAAAATGCAAAAAGAAAAATAGGGAATGAGGTTAACCGTGAGAAAGAAAAAAATGGGAACCAGGAATAGGGAAGAGAGAAAAAGCTGAAAACTAGAACCTGGAAAGGGAAGAATAAAGAATTATAATAATAAGGACAAATATAATAATAATAATAATAATTTTAAGACAAATAACTTAAAAAAAAATCAGGCAGGATGAGGCAGGGCCCCCAGGCTCCATCCAAGAAATCGGACAAGGCTGGAATTCCTGTCAGCCCAGAAGGCAGGTGGAAGTGAGGGATGTCCACACCTCCATTCACCAATAGGCTGTGGGGTGTAAGAGTAACAAGGGGAATATTGCAACTTTCCAGTCATTGGTGTCCAGAATGTTCTTGTGGTTCCCCACAAGTGGAACTTATTAAGTCCCTAGAATCTGGGAGAAAGCTGTCACTTTAAATATCCAAAATGGCCAAATCATTTGTAAACACTCAAAATGGCTGTGCCCTCTGGACAGGCAAAAGTCCACAGCCCGTCTTCCTCTTTGCTGCTTCCCCTTTTATTCACCAGCCACCAGTGCAGTCCTCCGTGTATCCCCTGGCTAGCAGGGCCGATTTTTAGGTTAATTCTTAGGTCCTAACACCATCTGGCAATCTCCAAGCTGTGTGTGCCATCAAGATCACTAACATAATGCAGCTCAATATGTCTCATTTTTTGGTGTTTTCATGCAAGTTCTTCTACTAGTTGGAGTTTAATCCACTTCTATATCCTTCACTTCAAAGTTCACGGCTCCAGGATTATCTTCTGTATCTGTGTTAATTGGTTCCCTTTCTCTTTGTTGAAAAAGGGCTGTCTGCCTATTCTGCCACCTTACTAGAACTTGAAAAAAATACTTTTTAGAGTCACATAAATCCAGATTTGAATCCCAGTCTTCATCTTCCTGGATCTCATCCTTTAACAGGCTATCTATTTTACCTAAGTCTCCATGTCTTCTGTTGCCTTCTTCCCAGGACTGTTGTGAGAATTGAGTGAAATCATGTATGTGTCATACCCACACATTGCCAGGAAAATAGTAAACACTCAATAAATGTTGGTTTTCTTCAGTGGGAAATTATAAAATCTTGCCACAAATAGCTCCCCTTTTGCAATAATTTGGCTATAACTTCTATCAAGAGTTGAAGTCTGTTTCACTACCTCCTTTAACTTGGGCAGGAGTTCTGGTGGCATAAGGATTAAAGCATTCTGCTGCTAACCAAAAAGTTGGCAGTTTGAACCCACCAGCCACTCTGTGGGGGAAAAAAAAAAAAAAAAGATAGTCTGCTTCTGTAAAGATTTACAGCCTTGAAAACACTATGGGGGAAGTTCTACATTATTCTATAGGGTTGCTATGAGTCTGAATTGACTCAATGGCAGGGGGTTGGTGTTTTAATCTGGGCTGGCCTTGTGACTTGCATTTACAAATAAAATATGACAGAGGTGTGTGACTACCAGAGCAAGCCCTTGAGGCATCAGCTTTGCCCTCTTGGGACCACCATGTAAGAAAGCTAGTCTAACCTACTCAAAGAGGCTATGTGAAGAAGTGAGGACCCTCAACTTGACAGCCAGCACCAGATGTCAGACATGTAAGAGATATCATCTCAGACCTTCCAGCCCAACTGATCCTCCATCCGAACATAGCCCCATGAAGGAGCCCAGGCAAAACCAGCAGAGAAACTACCCATTGAAACCTCAAGATCATGAAAAATCATAAATCCTTTTTATTTAGGCCACTAAAGCCTTGAGGTGATTTATTATGCAGCAAATTCATACTGAAATACCTTCCCCATCCCCATCTCCAAAATATCTTCTCACTTGGGTGCTCTTGGATTTCCCCTAGCTGCACCTGGTAGATTATTTGATTTTAAAATATGAGAATTTATGGCAACCAGGAGTTGAGATCAGCTTCATAACAATGTCATTAAAAAAATCATGTTCATGCCCACTTGTTGTAATAGTTCATCAATCTAACAATTAATATAAGTTGATAATTAGAGGTCTGCCTGTTCTATCTTTAAGATCAATCAGAGTTTTGAGTATATCTACTTCCACCATGATCCCTTCCTTCAATTATTGTAGTAGCCCTCTCACTGGTCTCCTGTCTTCCATTTCTCTCACTGTATACATTGTCGTTCTCCACAGTGAAACCAAAGTGCTTTTAATGTAAATTAAATTGTGTCATTCATTCATATTCACTCATTCAACAAAAATTTAATTGTTGGCCAAAAGGACCTGCCTCTATGGAGTTTACATTCTAGTTGACATTAAATAATAATAATAATAAGTAAAAGGTATGATTATAAATGATAAAATTTTAAAAAAAAAATGAAGTAGGGAAGGGAGATGCATGCAGACGATGCAACTTTGCTTGCTGAAAATGAGGATGACTTAAGGCACCTACTGATGAAGGTTGAAGAATACAGTCTGCAGTATGGATTACATCTCAATATAAAGAAAAC
>NW_006921637.1:2040788-2041475 GCF_000298275.1 Orycteropus afer afer | reverse complement strand
AATCTTGATTATTTCCTTTCTTCTGGTGACTGTAGGCTTTTCTTGCTGTTCTTTTTCTAATTGTTGGAGATGTTGGTTTACAGTGTTGATGTTTGCTCTTTCTTCTTTTTGGATGTGTGCATTTTTGCAATAAATTGGCCTCTGATCACTGCTTTTGCTGTGTTCCAAAGATTTAGGAATGTAATGTTTTCATTCTCATCTGATTCAAGGAATTTTTTAATTTCATTTTTTGTTTCTTCTCTTACCAGTCTTTCTTAAGGAGGGTACTGTTCAGTTTCCATGTGTTTACTCTTTTTCCATTGATCTTCTTATTGGTGATTTCTAATTTGATAGTTTTGTGATCTGAGAAGATGCTTTACAGTATTTCAATATTTTTAAATTTATTAAGGCTTGCTTTATGGGCTAACATATGGTCTATCATGGAGAATGCTCCATGTGCATTGGAAAAGAATGTATATTGTGCTCTTGTTGGGTGAAGTGCTCTGTAGATGACTATAAGGTCAAGTTGCTGGAATGTATTGTTTAGATCTTCCTGTCTTTGTTGAGTTTCTTTCCAGTTGTTTTACCTTTCATTGAAAGTGGTGTATTAATACTACAAAACATTCAGAGAAGAACTGATACCAATCCTACTCAAACTATTCCAAAATACAGAAAAGGATGGAATCCTCCCTAACTCATTTTATGAAG
>NW_006921637.1:2030570-2040081 GCF_000298275.1 Orycteropus afer afer | reverse complement strand
AAGGATGTCTCCTTGAGGACTAAGGTGCACCTGACACAAGCCATGATATTTCCAATCACCCCATATGCATGTGAGAGCTGGACAATGAATAAGGAAGATCAAAGAAGAGTTGATGCTTTTGAGTTGTGGTGCTAGTGAAGAATCTTGAAAGTACCATGGACTGCTAAAAGAACTAACAGCTCTGTCCTGGAGGAGGTGCACCCAAAATGCTCCTTGGAAGCAAGAATGGCCAGACTTCATCTCACCTATTTTGGTCATGTTGTCAGAAGGGACCATTCCCCGGAGAAGGATGTCATGCTTGGTAGGGTGGAGGGTAGACGAAAGAAGGGGAGGCCTTCAACAAGATGGATTGACATGGTGGCTGCGATGATGGGCTCAAGTATAGCAGGATCATGGAGCTGGCGGGGATCGGGCAATGTTTCATTCTGCTGTGCACGGGGTTGCTACGAGTTGGAAATGACTCAACGACACCTAACGACAACAGCAGCAACATATAGAAGGAAAAGAGAACAGAGCCTGGAGATCTCAAAAAGTAAGCCACCTTATTCTTGAACATGACATGAAAACAACAGAAGAAGAAACTCTAAAGCAGTGGAGTTAGAAAATCTAAGTATCCTACATCTTCCAGAGATTCAGGAAGCCTGATCTCATATGGAAATTTTCAACAGAAAATTATCAAAGTCAAATAGTATACAGATTGTTTAAGAAAAAATATAAAAGATAAGAATCACATTTCTAGAGACCATAAAAAATATGAGATATGCCCACAAAACAAATGAAAACTACAACCTATTTCAAAACAAGCTAAAATAACAATAAATCAGAGCTAGAAAAACTCCTAAATAAAATTATAGAATTCAGGAAACTATTAGGCATATAATACAAAAATCATGCTTGTCAGAAATGAAGATTAAACTATTTTTTTTAATGTAAATATGCAACAAGTAATGTCTTTAGAAAATAGAAAGTATAAAGGAGAAAAATTTAAATAAAAAAAAGAGAGAGAGAGAAAGAAAGAAATGGGATTTGAAAGAAAGTAACAAATATAGATGACAGGCAAAGAAAATCTAGCATATAAACAATAGGAGCCCATTCCCCAAAAGCAGAAAACCAAAGGAAGGAACAAAACAAATGCTAAAAATATAATTCAATGAAACTCTTCTGAAATTAAACAAATATTTGAAAAAAAATATAGTCAAAATCAACTCAGAAACACTACCACCAAAATACATTCTAGTAAAACTTCTAGACTTTAAAGAAAAACATAAACTTATTTGGACATCTAGGCAAAAAGATGAAGTTACTTATAAGGGGAAAAAGTCAGATTTTCATTAGACTTTTCTGTAGCCATACTTTGCCAGGAAAATAGATGGAAATTGGGCAAGGATGGAATCAGGGATAATTGATAGGAGACAGAACAAACAGGATTTGCTGATGGATCAGATATGCATGGTAAGAAAAAGAAAGGACTCAAAGATGACCTGAGAAACTAGAAGGATGAAGTTGTTATTTGATGATCTGAAATTGGAGAAATCGTGAAAGAAGCAGGTTTGAGGTAGAGAATGTGCTAACACTTGTACATATTCCATTTAAATATCTAGTCATCCATGTGGAGAGCTGAATAGGTACCTATATTTTAAAAATCTGGAATTCAGCTGAGCTCAGGGCTAGAAATATGTATTTCAAAATCATCAGTGTATAGAAGCTGTTTGAAGTTATAAGCCCAGGTAAAGTCACCAAGAGAAGGAGTTTGGAGAATATTCTCCTTTTCAAAAGTCCACAATAAAACCCAAAGCCCTACATCTGTTTCCTTCTTCAATCTCATCTCTTATCACTTCTTATACCTTATTCTTTTAGGTCTAAGCACAAAGGCCATCTTTCTATCCCTTGAATAATCTCATTCTCATCTCAGGGCCTTTGTACTTTCTATTTCTTGTGACCAGGATGTGTTCTTTCCAGGTGTTTGCATGTTTATATTTTCACATCATTCAATCCCTGTTAAAATGGCAGCTCTTCAGAGAAGTCTTTGGACACCCTATCTAGAATATTTTCTCCAAACCCCAACTCTGTCTATTTTCCACCATTAACAAGTTGCTATTACTGTATAACAAATCACCCCAAAATTTAGTAGCTTAATGAAACATTTTATTATTTCCATGGATTTTGTGGGTCAGGAATTTGGACAGGGCACAGAAAGGATGGCTTGTCCTTCCTTCTACAATGTCTGGGCCCTCAGTGGGGAAGACTCAAAAGTTAGTGATGATTCCATAGCTGGGGTTTGGAATCATCTGAATGCTTATTTACTCATATCTAGCACCTGAGCTGGAATGACTCAAAGACTAGGACTGCTGAGCAGAGAGCTACACATGGCATTTCCATGTGGTTTGGCTTCTTCATAACATGGCAGCCTCAAGATTGTCAGACTTCTTAGTTGCAGGTACAGGGATCTCAGTGCAAGTGTCCCAACAAACAAGACAGGAGTTGTATTGCCTTTTGTGACCAGGAGTCATACAGTGTCACTTCCACCATAGTTTATTGGTCAAAGTAATCTCAAATGTGTCAAGGGAAGAGACATTATGCCTTGATGAGAAAAGAATTAAGTAATTTTGAGGCTATATACTGCCACACATTGCCCCAAGACAATTTCTCAGTTTTAAGCCATTCTTCCCAAGCCTGTGACCAGCTGCCTATTGAGTGGGTGAATTCTCCTTCATGCTCCTCTACTGACCCTGTGAATATCTTGCTCTAATTATCTCCTCCTACCCTTGGGAGAAGACTGTATTCTCAGCTTCTCTGGTATATACCTAGAAGTCTTTTCTTTATATAAGACCCTGACTGCACAAAATGGAGACACAGTGTCTGCCTTTTTACAACAGGATTTCCAAATCTGCCAACAGCCCCTTTTCCATGATGGATAGTTCATCTCAATTTTACAACCTGGTCCCTGTTAATCCTCTGAACTTCTTGTCAAGACTTCTTAAAGGAATGAAATATTTTCTGAACAATGAGGGAAAAAAAACACAAAAACACAAAAAAAGGGTTATTAAACAAGTTTGTAGTGGCTTCTTCACAATACCATCTAATTGAAAATAAATGGACAAGAAAAATTAATTCCAGATTGAAATAAGGAGTTATTTTCTTAAGCGGAAAGAAATACTTCTCCAATCACCATAAAAGCCCCCCAAAAAAATGCCACCAAGACTGTTGAATAGCATTAATTTGAGACAGGAAACCATGTGCATGGAAACCTAGCTACCTGGGTTTACTCATATTTACACCCACAGATTCACACTATGGCCTGAACACACTTGACTCAAGAGAAGAGATGCATGTGTTTGAGCACCTACCACCAAGTTTTAGAAGCTTAATATTATACTGACCAACATGAATTTCTTTTGGAGCAAATCTAAGGCTGGGCATCAATTGTGTGAAATTACTGTACTGAAAGAGGCAGAGGCCACAGGGATATCAAATGAAACAAAACAAAGAAAGAGAAGGATCAGACCCAACGCCAGATTCCATACACAGTTTAGGACATGATTTGGACTGTCTGGAAGTGGTTCCCAGACAGACACCTCAGTGTGATGAATCCATTTCCTTGGACACTGAGAGGATAAAGTCTGCTGCAGACACAGAGCATATTGATTCAAGGAATGGCTGTAAGAATTGGGCATGGGCAGAAATGGAGGTGGGAATGTGTGGTGGGGAAATCCACCATGAATCCCCAGTCTAGGTTTTGAGTGCAGCCCACAACGCACCAGGAGAAGCAAAGCATCTAAAAGAAATGGCACGTTTGACAAAGGCCAACTGAGCCTAGCTCTGAAATAACTGGTTGTAATACCAGAGTAAGATATTGCAGACAGGTCTAAAAGTCACAGAGATACCTACCACTCTGCTCAGGATCACAATAGAAGGTCCTGCACAGAGTGGAAGAAAAATGTAGAACAAAATTCAAAATCATGAAGACAACGAGACTTTCTGGTCTAACAGAGACTGGTGGAACCACGAAGACTACGGCCCTTAGACACCAACTTTCAGCCAAATGGACAGACCCATAAAGTGAATGATAATACATGCAAAGAACATACTCTCCAGAAAAATCAACCATCTGAGACAAAAATGGCAGCATTTGCCCACAAAGTTCATAAGGCAGGAAAGGTAAGGAAAGAAAGACTAATGGAAATGAGGGAACTCAGTGAGGAAGTGGGAAGAGTGGTGTTACATTGAGGGGATTGCAACCAATGACACAAAACAAAATGTATATAAATTGTTGAATGGAAAACTGATTTGCTCTGAAAACTTTCACCCAAACCACAATAAATAAATATAAGTCACAGAGAGGAGAAAACAGATGATTAAAAAAAAAAAAAGTCAGATATTACCAAAGACAATTTTTTTAAAAGTGAGATATTAATAGAAGCACAGTTCCTCTTTTCTGCCTTGTAAATCAAATCCCAATATAAATAACGGCATTAAATATGTCTACACTTCTAGATAGCAAAGATTCCCAAGTTCTAGATTAAGATTCCCTTATTTCAAGCAGAAAGTCCTTGGGTAGCACAAACTGTTTGTACTCAACTACTAACCTAAAGATTGGCAGTTTGAACCTACCCAGCACCATGGTAGAAAGGCCTGGCAATCATCTGTGAAAATTACAGCCAACAAAACCCTATGGAACAGTTCTACTCTGCAACATATAGGGTCATCACAAGTCAGAATTGACTCAACGGCCACAGATGTGGTTTGGTTTTGGTTTTATATCAAGTGATATAATTTTGAATATATATTACATATATAGATAATCAATTTGTCATACTGTGATGGCTTTTGTTTTACTGTGATGGTGGAAATTATGCTTCCAGTATTTCCAGTACCTACAGAGTCACCCATGCTGTTATTTATTGAGGTTTCAGCAGAGCTTCCAGACTAAGACAAACTAGAAAAATCTGAAGATCTACTTCTGCAAATTAGTCAATGAAAACTCTATGTAGCATAGCAGTATAATGTATGCCCTATTACTTGAAGATGGAGCAGAAGATGACAGTGTTTGGTTCTGTTGTGCATAAGATCTCTGAGTTAGAGCTGACATGGTGCCAACTAACAACATATCAAGCAATTCAATTACAGCACAAAAAACAATGTTTAGACTTGTATTGCTCAGGACTATCAAGTGCCCTGAGAGACTGATAATATGAATCCCATGCCCAGGCAAGACAGAGAAACACATTTGGCCAGCAGAGGGTTCTACATTATATACTTCTATATGATGGCATTTTGACATGCTTCCTCTTTCACATTCCACCCCTTAAAAGTTGGTCCCAATTCTTCATTTGTGACTAGCCCTACAAATGCTCAATAAATGCTAGGATGCTTATGGCTGCAGCAACTATTTATAGGGACTAGAGTTCTAGGCTCTTTCCCTTTAGGTGTTTTCATATTTGAAAAATAATAGCAACTCACACATGTTTAGGGGGCATTTTCACAAATGTTATCTCAGTTGATTCTCACAAGATCCATGTGAGGCAAGCATGGTATGATTTCATCTGACTCATTCACTTGCACACATAGCCAGAAACCCTGCTCTTTCTTCTGGGGAGGTATGTGGAAGGAATGAAAACATGCTCCCTGGCTTGCATTGGTATGGGCAAGGCCCTCCTCATCCTCCAAGAAGATAAATGAATTTTGTGGTGCTAAAGGTATAGGTAGGAGCTCTGGTAGCTTAGTGCCTAAGGCACTTGACTGCTAACCAGAAAGCTGGCAGTTCAAACCCACCAGCCACTCCTCGGAAGGAAGATGGGGCAATCTACTTCCGTAGTGACACTGCCTCGGAAGCCCAAGGAAGGGTCGCTATGAGTTGGGTTTGACTCGATGGCACGTAACAACAACAACAACAACAACAAAGGTATAGGTGACACTTCATTGAGCTAGAGGGAAAATATGGTGGGGTTTTGGTGTGTGGGGATTTGCAGAGGGAGGGAACTAGGGCCTCATAAGAAAGATTGGGAGAAAGGGACTCAGAATCACCAAGGCTGGGAACCCAGAACATTCTGAAGCCAGAGCTATGGGAAGAGGAGCAGTGCGAGGGCAGTACATGAGTGTACAGTGGCTAGGTGAGACCAGAGTGCCAAGCCCAGTACTGAGAATGACCAACATCTTGCAGGGGTGAATGTTTGTCCCCAAAGAGGAAAGTGCCTCACTAGGGCTGAGATGTGAGATCTTGTTGGTAAATTTCTGGCCATCATGGAGTAGGATCATCACCATCTTCTCCTGTGTAGAGTCAGCATCCTGCTGGTGCTACATCCCACACCAATGCCAGATGCCTCAGCCAACCCATAACATCACAGATACTCTAAGCCCTAAGGGGGCCAGGGAGAAAAAATTTCCGTTCCTATTCTTTAGGGCCAGACTTGTACACTTTGGATCATCACCCCAAGCCAGGGCCAGATGAAAGTGGACACCATCTTTACACTGGATTTTATTATTTCGTCTTTACTGATAAGTCCATTAAGACCTAACGAAGTTGAAGAACTTTCCAATATTTCACAGTTGGTGAACTACCAAGGCAGACCTCTGACTCCTCTGATTATTTGGTTAATTCCATATGCCTTCTCCAAAGGTCAAGAAGTGCCAACATTTGGGCCTGTTCATTTGTAAATAAAGGGAGTCCCTGTACTCCACATGTTCCTCATTCTCCTGGTTCTGTGATCCTCTGGGATCCTGACTTAGAAGAAGCATCAACCCTTAGGTCAATGTGTTGACCTGCAGAATGAGTACGGTCCCTCTAAACATCCTCATACCAATATTCCTTTGTCTCTGCTTTATAAGGTAAGAGACACTTTTTCATAATAAAGCCCTTATAATGCTGAAAACATTAAAAAAAAAAAAAAAATCTTTGCTTGAAGAGGACTCCCTGAGGCTATTGCCCTAAGATACTCATCAAATCTTGAGCTGAAACTAACCCAAGGTCACCTTATAGCTAAATAACAAATTGGCTCAAAAAATAATGTCACCCATAAGTGCTGTATGGCATATTGCCTAAGGCATTTGACTGCTATCCAGAAGACTGGTGGTTCAAACTCACCAGCCACTCCTCGGAAGGAATATTGGGCAATCTACTTCTGTAGTGATACCACCTCAGAAACCCAAGGACGGGTCACTATGCATCAGGTCCAACTCGACGGCAGTGAGTTTGGTTTGGATTTGGATGAGAACAGTCAACAATTACTTTAAAACAAAGGTGAGAATTTAAGGGGTCAGGGAAACTAGATTAATGAAAATGGAACTAGAATGGAAATAATCAGAATGTTCAAGCATTGTAAAGAATGTAAGCAATTGAACAACTTGTATAGAAATGGTTGAATAGGAATCTAAACTGCTATAAAAAAAAACCTTCACTGAAAACATTAAGGGGGAAACAAACAAAAAAAATATTTGCTTGAAATCTGTATCAGAGAGATACAGTTTATACAGAATTCCCTAGAAGCTGATAGCATTTTAGGGCAGTCATCCATGAAGTGGCTTGGAGGAAAGGGACTATCTTGTGTCCAAACAAAAGAGCCCTCTTCTGTACTCTGCCTATGAAAGTAGCAGCTGTGCCGTCTTCCTCTGTCCAGGAAACTAGTGACCATTCAGAGAAAAGCAACAAAGATGGTTAATGAACTAGAAACACAAGTGATGGCCTTAGGGGATCGTTGCCAGGGTGGGGATAGTGTCATTCACCAGATCTATGCATATGAAAGGGAGTCAGCCACAAAAAGAGAGAAGAGATATTGAGCCAGGCCCCAAGGAAGATGAGTACTATAGGAGTAATGGAAATGAAATAGATAGAAAAGGAAAATGTCAGCTGAAGATCAGGAACCAAGTCCTCATCTAGGGTAACTCCAAGACAGAAATAAAAGGACTGTTGTTTAGTTGTATGTTTCAGGCAAGTGTGGCAGCATCACTAGAGATATGAGGAGTCAACCAAGACTCTGAAAGCAACATCTGGGTAATTACAGCCCCTAGAATCTTCAGAAAGGGGTAGCTAGCTAACCAGACCAGACAGCAGCAAGAATCCTCACTCTGCAAAAGCCAGCTTCTCTCCAGGGCCCAACATTCCTCTGCCCCCATCCTTCTGCGATCTCTGTGATTCATATGATAATAGTTTTCCCCAACATTGACCAGGAAACTTGGTGACAAGTAGTCTTTTCTTGGTCCAGTGAAGTCCCTGGAACGCATTAAGGAAGTTTTGTTCCTGTCTGTAAATCACTACCTTGGTCATGCAACATCACTTTTAAACAACTGAAGAGAGTTGTTTTTAATTCCCTTAGACTATGAAGGATAGATGCAAATCCTGCTCTGAATGCAGCCTTTGTTCCTATTGTTCTTACACAATTCTCTCATCTTCTGTGGTAAACTGCCAGTCCCAAAGTCATGTAACTTTGGCCATGTTACATGAGTAAATGAGCAGGAAGGGTGTTTGTAGGGGCTGCAGCCAAGGAGGCAGGCTGGTACTCAATCTGGAACACAGACTTACTGTCCTCATAGACATGAGTTATTTTTACAGCAGCTTCTGACCCCAGGCACTCTGCTGTCTCCTCTCATACCCCCTCCTCCATAGCCACTGCTTTCACCTGCTACCTTTTATCACCTTGGAAATGCCCACCCTATCCTATGCCAGTTCAAACCCACCAGCCACTCCTCGGAAGGAAGGTTGGGCAATCCTAATCCGTAGTGAAACTGCCTCGGAAACCCAAGGAGGGGTCGCTATGAGTCGGGGCCTAAAAATTGGTCCTGCTCACCAAGGGCTGCATGGACAACTGTACTGGTGGCTGATGACTAAAAAGAAAAGAAGGAGACAAACTGAGCTGTGAACTTTCAACTGTCCAGAGAACACAGCCATTTTGAATATTTACAAGTGGTGTGGCCATTTTGGATATTTAAAGTGGCAGTGTTCCCATTCAGATCCCAGAGACCTAAGAATAGGCTCCACTCGCCAAGACAAAGTGAAGGCTGACTACTGGAAAGGTTCAATATTCCCTTTGTTACTCTTATACCACACAATCTCTTGGGGGACAGAGGTGTAGCCATCCCCCACATCCACTCACCTTCTGGACCAGCAGGAATTCAGTCTCAGTCTGTGTGTTCTGATGGAGACTTGGTGCCTTGCCCCACCCCTGCCCCAGATTTCTTTCTGTTTATTTTTTGTTTTTCTGTTTCTTGTTTTAAAATTCTCCTTTTTTCTTCTTCCTTTTTATTTTTATTCTTTTTTTTTTTTTCCCTTCCCACGTTCTAGTTTGGGGGTTTTTAAATTTTTTTTTTTGTTTCCTGGTTTCCATCCTTTTTCTTTCTTCTTCCCATCACTTGTTTTTCTTTTTCCATTCTTCTCATTTTTTTCTTTATTATTCTTTTATTCTAGCTCTTTTCTCTGATTTCCCCTTTCCTAGATATTGTGGGCTTGTTTTTCTCTTTTTCTATTTATACTTCTTTTGTTTTGTTGAAGTATTTCTTTAAATATTTCTTCACATTTATT
>NW_006921637.1:2028100-2030114 GCF_000298275.1 Orycteropus afer afer | reverse complement strand
ACAACATCACAATGTCTCAGAGACAACAGACCATCACATCCATACAAAGTAGCAAGATAAAGTAGTAGAAACAAGGGACCAGGATACAGACCCAGAAAACATCCCTGAGGAAGAAGCAGCATTGGAACTCCTTGATAAGGAATTCAAAAGAATTATATTTAGGCACCTTCAGTGGATTGAGAGACAGATCAAGGAAAACACTGACAAAATTAAGGAAAACACAGACAAAACCCTTGAACTATTTCAGAAGACCATACAAAAACAAAATGACAAAATAAATGAAAAATCAGAAATTATACAAAATCTACAGATAGAAACCCAGAAGATTAATACTAAAATTTCAGAAACAGGCGATAACACATTGAATGGGCAAAGGAGTAGAATCAAATCAATGGAAGACAGAATTAATGAGATTGAAAACAAATAGATGAATGTTATTTTGGTAAGAGGTCAATCAGAAAAAAGTTCAAAATAAAATGAAGAAAGCTGAAGACTGATGTAGGATAGCATCAAGAAGAATAACCTCCAGGTACTTGGAATTCAAGAACAGAAAGAAACCAATAAAATGACAAGATTGTCAAATACTCATTGAAAGAGAAGTATGCTGATATGATGAAAGATGATGACATGATCAAGGAAACCAACCCACTTCTGGAAGCACCCAAAGTAAAATAAGTTTACAAAATTGTAAACAGGGAACCAGAGACATCAATTGGTAAATGAGGACAACTAAAAACTAAAAAGAGGGAAAAAATTGTGTAGTTACAGAGCTTCTAAATGATGAGGAAGTCAAGACAATTTCAAGATAGAATAGACTATTCTAAACTTGGGAAGAAAATTATAAGTCATGGGGTAACTTCAAAGAAAAATAATAAATTTTCACATCAAAATTAAAAAGAAGAACAAGCACAAATATTTACCAAACTCTAAAACAATGGCAACAGAGGAACTGACAACATGACTCATAAACAAAATGAGCTCAACACAGAAAATTATATGGAACAAAGAAATAAGCAACACCATAAAAAAACACATAACAAAATAATAGCAACAAATTCAAATTTGTTGATAACTACACTGAATGTAAAAGCATTAATGGCACCACTCAAGAGATGGAGGGTTGCAGACTGGATAAGAAAACATGGCCAATCAATATGCTGTCTACAAGAGACGCATCTTAGAGAAAAAGACAAAACAGACTAAAAATTAGAGGTTGGAAAGATATATATCAAGCAAATGGCAATCAGAAAAGAGCAGGAGTGGCAATATCAATTTCTGATAAAACTGACTTTAAGACAATAACCACTCTAAGACACAAGGACATTATATAATGATTAAAGGATTGATTGAACAAGAGGACATAACAATAATAAATATCTATGAACTCAATGAATATGTAAATCAGACTTTAAAAGAATTGAAAAGACAAATAGATGACTCTACATTAATAGTAGGAGACTTTATACACCATTTTCAATGAAAGATACAACAGCTGGAAGCAAACTCAACAAAGATGAAGAAGCACTAACAATACAATCCACCAAGTTGACCTTATAGACATCTAGAGAGCACTTCATTGAACAACACAATATACATTCTTTTCCAGTGCACATGGAACATTCTCCAGGTTAGACCATATGTTAGGTCACAAAGCAAAACTTAATAAATTTAAAAACACTGCAAAGCATCTTCTCAGATCACAATGTTATAAAATTAGAAATTAACAATATAAAGATCAACAGGAAAAAAAACATGGAAACTGAATTACATCACCTTGAAAAAAAACTAGGCAATAGAAGAAATAGAAAATGAAATTTAAAAATTCCTTGAATCAAATGACAATTATAACATAACACACCATAACATACCAAAATCTTTGGGACACAGCAAAGCAGTGATTGGAGGCCAATTTATGCACACATCAAAAAAGAAGAAAGAGGAGAGGTTCTGGCAAGATGGCGGACTAGGAAGAAAGACTCCTCTTCAACAAAGAAAAGGGAAACCAATTAACACA
>NW_006921637.1:1999485-2002163 GCF_000298275.1 Orycteropus afer afer | reverse complement strand
GCCGCTTAGGACGCAGTCATGTGATCCATCATGGGAACCACCACTCACAACTGGAGTCCAGCCAAGTTGACACATCTTCAACTATCACAAGAAGTAAGAGCCAGGACAAGAATCAGTATATGCACACCCATGTTCACCACAACAGTATTTACAATAGCAAAGATATGGAAACAACCTAAGTGAAGAATGGATAACCAAACTATGGTGCATATACACAATGGAATAGTATGCAACACTAAAGAGTAATGTGGAATCTGCAAAATACCACATAATGTGGATGAACTTGGAGAATATTATGCTGAGTGAAGTAAGTCAATCACAGTAGGACAGATACTGTATTAGTTCACTAATGTAAAAAATCAAGGAAAGGCTTATATATGGTAGGAAATTTTTTTGTTGGTTACCAGGGGTGGGAGGGAACACTGCTAAATAGATAGAGACAAGTATTGATATGGGTGAAGGGAAGTGCAACATACCAAAAGTAAATGACCAACACAGCGGCATTGAGGAAGAGGAAGACAAAGAGAGTTACATGGGAGGTAGAGGCAAGAAAGATGAACCGTTTTGCATGTACAAAAATGCAGTGATAGCAAGTATTGATCTATGGGTGGATAGATGGGTGGACAGACTGAACAATCAGATACATCTAGGAAGGGGGTTGTGTGCCCATGACCATGTATAGGGTTAGCAGACAATATTTCTACATGTGTATTTGTATGTGCTGTAAGAAATTCTAGGTGTACAGTAGAGCTGACAGGGCACAAGGCTGTGGTAGCTTCTTGGCCACAGCCTCCTACCCTGAAGGACCAAGTAGTTGGATCTATGGGCTTGGGACCATGGTCACAGGGGACATCAAGCTCAATTGGCACAGCATACTACACAAAAACATTGTTCTACATCCTACTTTGGTAAGTAGTGACTGGAGTCTTAAAAGCTTCCAAGCATGCAAGTGACCATCTAGATGCAGCAATGGGTCTCTCCTCATCCAGAGCAAAGAAGAACAAAGAAAACCGAAGACTGGTAGACCATGTGATCCTCAGCCTATATGACCATGAGACCAGAAGAACTAGATGGTGACCGACTACCATTGTCAACCACTCAGAGGGGGATTGGTGCAGGAGATCCTGGATAGAGTGGAAGAACAATGTGGAACAAAACTCAAAATAATTTAAAAAAAAAAAAAAACAGGTTTGCTGGTGTAGTAGAGCTTGGTGAGAGCCCTGAGGCTATGGCCCTTAGCCACCCTTCAGGTCTGGAACTGAACTGACTCCCTGTGGCTTCCAGCCAATAATAGACCGGCATAAGGGGGTGAACATTTACATCAGGTAGATATGCTCCTTGGAGCAGCAATCAATCCTAGAAGAACAGAAGGGCAGTGTTTGCACAGGGAGACAGCTGGGGGAGGGGGGTGGAAGTGCATGAAGGACACAGGGAAAATGTAACTACGGGGAGGAAATGGGAAAAGAGCTGTTACATTGTGGGGAACTGCAGTCAATGTCATGACACAAAATGTGTATAAACTGCTTTATGGAAAATGAATTTACTCTGTAAATTTTCATCCAAATCACAATAGAAACTGGAAATAAAAAAAAGCAGGACTTCACCACACGGGAATAAACCAGCTTGACCCCTTGCTGATACTTTGCATTTCTACCCCAGATATACTGAAGCAGAATCTACATTTCAACAAGATCCCCAAGTGATCTTGTTATGTATGGTATAGATAGATAGTTACTACTTACTGCCACCGAGTTGATTCTGACACATAGTGACCCCCACTGGGTTCCCAAGACTGGTGGGTTAGCAGCCAAATGTCTTCACGATTATACTACCAGAGCTCCTTGAGGTATAGATATACCTCAGTATACCCAGGATTAAATGCAAATTCTTAGCAGGGATCACACCAGAAAGAACCCAGTCGGAAGCTCTGCACCAAAGCTATTCAAGATGTGGATAATTAGCTCCATTTTACAGGTGATGAACATTAGGTTCCGAGTTGGGAAGAGACATGCCTAAGGTCATAAAGCTTCTGGATGTCGAGCCAGAGCACGAACCCAGGTGCATTACCTTCATAGTTCATGTTCCTAACTATCTGAGACTCTGCCCTGTCTTGGTTCCAGTCAGGTGCACAGGTAATGTCACAACTTCACAGTCATTTTAAATACAATAAATAGATGTATATAGAAGGAACCACAGGGGAAAAGTGCCCAAAGTATAGAAACACATGTTTGGTTTCAGATATCAGGTGCTGCAAATACCACAAATAATACATAAGAATGTCCTTCAATCATAGTAAACAACCTCTAAAGAGTGCTTTTGAAAACACCAGAGTCATGACTGAACCAAAAAAACAAATTTGGTGATGCATTTTTCAAGGGCACATTTCCTCACTGATGCTCCTGCTTTCTTTATTAAGGGAAAAAAAAAAAAAAAAGTGCATTTCCAGAAGCTAGTTGTAAAAGGCAGATGCTGGAGTGTTACCATTCACAGCTGGTTTCTTTCCATCAGGCTCTGGGTCTTCCACTCAGCCATTTGTTATGATTGTGTGTGTGTGTGTGTGTGTGTGTGAGATGTGGGTGAAGGTTTACACAGCAAATTTACTTTCTACATAGCGGTTCACATATACTTTGTCTCATGACATTGACCACAGTTTACCACAATGCAACAGCTCCCCTCCC
>NW_006921637.1:1997720-1998240 GCF_000298275.1 Orycteropus afer afer | reverse complement strand
TATTTTTGTCTTTATCTCTAAGGTGTGTCTCTTGTAGGCAGCATATTGACAGGTTGTGTTTTCTTATCCAATCTGCAAGTCTCTGTCTCTTGAGTGGTGCATTTAATCCATTAACATTCAGGATAATTATTGATAAGTTTGAATTTGTTGCTATGTGTTTTGTTATGTGTTTTTTCATGGTGTCCCTGGTTTCTTTGTTCCATATTATTTTCTGTGTTGAGTTCATTATGTTTATGAATCATGTTATCATTTCCTTTGCTACTGCTGTTTTAGTATACGCTGAATATTTGTTCTTGTCCTCTTTTTTATTGTGATGTGAAGGTTTAACCTTTTTCTTTGAGGTTACCCTATAATTTATAATTTTGTCCCCTAGTGTAGTTATTGCCCAATCTTCCTTCCGAGGAAGGTTGGGCAATCCTACTTCCATAGTGATACTGCTTCAGAAACCCAAGGAGGGGTCGCTATGAGTCGGGGCCAACTCGACAGCAAATAACAACAACAACAACAGTTTAGAACAGTC
>NW_006921637.1:1997124-1997620 GCF_000298275.1 Orycteropus afer afer | reverse complement strand
TAACTTTTACAATAACGGACTAATACAATATTTGTCCTTTTGTGATTGACTTATTTCACTCAGCATAATATCCTCCAAGTTCATCCACGTTATGCAGTGATTTGCAGATTCTACATTACTCTTTAGGTTTGCATAGTATTCCATTGTGTGTATGTACCATAGTTTGGTTATCCATTCCTCAGTTGATGGACACCTAGGATGTTTCTATCTTCTGGCTACTGTAAATAGTGCTGCGATGAACATGGGCGTGCATATATCTGTTCTTGCCATGGCTCTCACTTCTTTAGGGTACATACCTAGTAATGGAATGGCTGGGTCAAATGGCATTTCTAATTCCCGCTTTTGAAGGAATCGCCATACTGGTTTCCACAATGGTTGTACCATTTTCAGTCCCACCAGCAGTGTATCAGAGTCCCAATCTCTCCACATCCTCGCCAGAATTTGTTATTTTCTGTCTTGTTGAACTTTGCTACTAGTGCTGGAGCAAGATGGTACC
>NW_006921637.1:1986737-1993000 GCF_000298275.1 Orycteropus afer afer | reverse complement strand
TCTGTAGATTTAGAATCATTTCTAATTTTTCATTTATTTTGTCATTTTGTGCTTGTATTTTTTTCTAAAATTCTTCTAAGGTTTTTTCTGTGTTTTCTTTGGTCTGTCTCTCAATCTTTTGAAGATACCTAAGGATAATTCTTTTGAATTCCTTATCAGAGAGTTCCAGTGCTGCTTCTTCCTCAGGGATGTGCTCTGGGTCTGTATCCTGCTCTCTTTTGTTTCTACCACTTTATCCTGCTTCTTTGTGTGGACTGTGATGGTCTGTTGTTTCCAAGGCATCATGGCGTTTTTGTATTTAGATCTCTGTTAACTGTTTGTGAAGAGCAGCCAAGGGTCATTCAGGCTCTTCTTGGTAGTTTTTTTATCATTGGCCCATTGGTTGAGAAGGAGGTAGTGGCTCTCACTCAGTAAGTGAAGTTGCAGGAGGTGTGGGTGTAGTTGTGTCTTATCAGGATTTTTGTTGTCTCCCACTCAGACACAAATTACAAGGGAATAACCATTACAAACTAAAAGCCCATGGACTAAAAACACACCATGTAATCACACAGGAACAGTAACCAAAAAAAGAAAAGAGGGAAAAAAGGAAGGAAAAACAAGCAAACCTGCAATATCTGGGGATAGGACACTAAGAAAAAAAAAAAAGTAGGGAAGGAGAATAATATATGAAGAAAACAAAATGGGAAAAATTCAAAAAGAAAAACAAGAAATGGGTTTAATTACAAGAGAAAAGGGGGAAAAGAAATAAAAAACTTTAAAAAAAAAAAATTCTACCTGGCACAAGGAAAAGAAAAAATGCTGAAAACTAGGACCTGGGAGGGGAAGTGTAAGAATAATAATAAAAAGGACAAAAGTATTAACAATATTAGTTGTTTAAAAACAGACAAAATACAAGCAAACTAATCACCAGAAAAAAGAAAGCAAAAAAGAAATAAATAAATAAAAAGAGAGAGAAAAAAAAAAAAATCAGTGTAAGACAGGGCAGGGCACCCAGGCTCCGTCTGAGCACACAGACTGTGATGGAGTTCCTGTGGCCACAGAAGGTAGGTGGGAGTGGGGGAATGGCCCCACCTCCATTCACAAAGCATGTGTGGGTTATACAAGTAACAAGAGGAATGTCATATCTTTTCAGTCTTGCAGGTCCCGAGTGTCCTTGGGGTTGCTGGAAAGCAGAACATGTTCTTAAGCCCCAGGAATCTGCGAGAGCGCTGTCTCTTTAAATATCCAAAATAGTCAAGCCACCTTTTAAACCTTCAATATGGCAGCGTTCTCCTTACCGGCAAAAGTCCACAGTTCAGCCCACCCTTCTCTTCACCTTCTCCGTTTGTTCCCCAGCCACCGTGCACAGTCCTCCGTGCAGACCCTGGCTAGCAGGGTGATTTTTAGGTTAATTCTTAGGTCCTACCACCACTCGGGAATCTCCAAGCTGTCTGTGCTGTCAATATTGCTCAGGATTGCTGCCAGACCGCAGCTCCGTCTGTCTCCTTTTTTGGTATTTTCACGCAAATTCTTCTGCTAGTTGGGGTTTAGTCCACTTCTATATCTTTCCCTTCAAGGCTCAGGGGTCCAAGATTGTCTTCTGTGTCTGTGTTAATTGGTTTCCCTTTTCTTTGTTGAAGAGGGTCTGTGCAGTCTTTCTGCCTAGTCTGCCATCTTGCTGGAACTCTCTCTGGATGGTGAAGTATTTTGATGCATATAAATGTTTAATTTTCAGGATATCCCAGTCATCTCATTTATCTTCTATTGTTTATGCATTTTTAGTTATGTTTGATAGTGTATTTATGACCCTAAATTTGCTCCTATTTTTTTCTTTGATGATCTTTATAGTTTTTAGTTTTACACTTAGGTCTCAACCATCATTAGTTAGTTTTTTATATGGTAAGCAATATGGATTCTGTTTAATTTTTCTGCAGGTGGATATCCACTTTTGCCAGCACCATTTGTTAAGAGATTACTTCTTTCCCATTTAATTGGTTTTGGCCCTTTGTCAAAGATCAGCTATTCATAAGTGGATGGATTTACTGCTGGGTTCACAATTCTGTTCCATGGGTCTATGTGTCTGTCATTGTACCAATACCAGGCAGTTTTGACTACTGTAGCTGTATAGCAGGTTTTGAGATTGGGGAGTGTGAGGCATCCCACTTTGTTCTTCTTCTTTAGTAGTGCTTTACTTATCCAGGATCCCTTCCTGTCTATATAAAGTACCCACCCACTGCCATCGAGTCAGATCTAACTCAATGACCCCTCCTTGGGTTTCCAAGGAGGTATCACTATGGAAGTAGATTGCCCAACCTTCCTTCAAGGAGTGGCTAATGGATTTGAACCACCAGCCTTTTATAAAGTAACTGATTGTTTTTTTCATAGCTTTAAAAAATGATGACGGTGTCTGAATAGGGGTTGCATTATATCTGTAGATGGCTTTGGGTGGTACTGCCATTTTCACAATGTTAAGACTTCCTATTCATGAGCATGGTGTGTTCTTCCATTTTTGTTTATCTCTTTTGGTTTCTTGTAGTAGTGTTTTGTAGTTTTCTTTGTATAGGTCTTTTGTATCTCTGATTAGATTTACTCCTAAGTACTTCATCTTTTGAGTAGTATTGTAAATGCTCTCATTTTTCTGACTTCCTTTTCCAAGTGGTCACTTACTTTGTTAGGGCATACGAACCCAACTGATTTTTATATGTTAATCTTGTACCCTGCCACTAGTGCTGAGTCCCTATATTAGTTTCAATAGTTTTCTTGTTGAGTCTCTAGTATTTTCCATTTATAGGAGCTCTGGTAGCATAGTGCCTAAGGCACTTGCCTGCTAACCAGTCAGCTGGCGGTTCAAACCCATCAGCCACTCCTCGGAAGGAAGGTTGGGCAATCCTACTTCCGTAGTGATACTGCCTCAGAAACCCAAGGAGGGGTCGCTATGAGTCGGGGCTGACTCAACGGCAAACAACAACAACAACAACATCATCTGTAAATGGAGATAGCATTACTTCTTCTTTGCCAGTTTGCCTTTTGTTTCCCTTTGTTGCCTTATTGCTCTGGCTGAGATGCCCAATACAATAATGAAAAGAGTGGTGACAGAGGCCATCTTTGTCTGGTTCCTGTTCACAATGGGAATGATTTTAATCTCTCTCCATTGAGAATAATGTTGACTATTAATTTTGTGTACATGTCCTTAATTATATTGAGGAATTTACCTTCTATTCCTATTTTGCTGAATGTTTTTATCATGAATTGGTGTTGGCAGTAGATACTGGACAGAGTGGGAGAGCAATGTGGAACAAAACTCAAAATCATAAAAAAAAAAAAAGAAAGAAAGAAAGAAAAACCAGGTTTACTGGATTGATAAAGTGATAGAGCCTGGTGAGACCCCTGAGACTCTGGGCCCTAGTTACCCTTCAGGTCTGGAACTCAACTCACTCCTGTGGCTTCCAGGCATATGGGATGAACATTTACATCAGGTGGATATATGCCTCAGAGTGCTCAATCATGACAGAACCAAAGGTCTGCGTTTACACAGGGAGATAGCTCAGGAGCAGGACTACAAGAAGGAAGGACACAGGGAAGAGGTAACTACAGGGAGGGAATGAAAGACAGCTGTTACATTTTGGGGAATTGCAGTCAATGTCATGAAACAAAATGTGTATGACTGCTGTATGGAAAATGAATTTGCTCTGTAAACTTTCACCCAAATCACCATAAAAATTTGAAGAAAAAAAAAAATGATGTTGGATTTTGTCAGATGCCTTTTCTGTGTCAAATGACATGATCATGTAGGGTTTTTTATGTTTTGGTTTTTTTTTCCCCCTTTTATTTAATTTATGTGGTGGATTATCTTGATTATTTTTCTAATGTTGAACAATCCTTGCATACTTGGTATGAATTGCACTTGGTCATGATGTTTTTTAGGGGTGGGGGGTATGCTGTTGGAGTCTATTGCCTAGTATTTTGTTGAGAATTTTTGTGTCAAGTTTCATGAGGGATATTGTCTATAATTTTCTTTTTCAGTGATGTCTTTCCCAGATTTTGTTATCAGGGTTACACTTGCTTCATGAAATGAGTTCCAGAGTATTCCATCCTTTCCTGTGCTCTGGTATATTTTGAGTAGAATTGGTGCCAGCTCTTCTCTGAATGTTTGGTAGAATTTTCTAGTTGAGCCATCTGGGCTAGGACTTTTTTATTTTGGGAGATGTTTTTTTATGACCTATTCAATTTCTTCTCTGATAGGTCTGTTCAAATTTTCTACTCCAGTCTGTGTTAGAGTAAGTAGTGTGTTTCGAGAAATTTGTCCATTTCTAGGTTTTCAAATTTGTTGGAGTACAATTCTTCATAGTATTCCATTACCATCCTTTTTATTTCAGTAGGTTCTGTTGTGACATTGTTCATTTCTCTTTTGTGTTTTTTGCATCTTTTTCTTTTCCTTTATTAAACTTGCCACTCACTTGTCAATTTGATTAATCTTTTCAAATAATCAATTTCTAGGTTTTTTTTTTATTCTTTCTATTGATTTTTTGTTTCATTTATTTCTTCTTGAACCTATTATTTCCTTTCTTCTGGTGACTGTAGGCTTCTTTTGCTGTTCTCTTTCTAATTGTTGGAGATACTGGGTTACTGTGTCAATTTTGCTTCTTTCTTCTTTTACAATGTGTGTGTTTATTAGTATAAAATGTCCTCTGAGCACTGCTTTTGCTCTGTCATAAAGATTTTGTTATGTTGTGCTTTCATTCTCATTTGATTCAAGGAATTTTTTATTTCATTTTTTATTTCTTCTATTATCTAGTAGTTTTTAAACAGTTATTCAGTTTCCATTTATTTGACTTTTTATTCTTGATCTTCTTGTCATTGATTTCTAATTTTATAGCATTATGATCTCAGAAAATGCTTTGTAGTATTTCAATGCTTTTAAATTTATTGAGGCTTCCTTTATGGCCTAACATAGGGTCTGTTCTGGAGAATGTTTCATGTACATTGGAAAAGAATGTATATTGTGCTGTTGTTGAGTGGAATATTATGTATACATCCACAAGGCTTAGTTGGTTGATTGTGTTGTTTATATCTTCTGTTGAGTTTCTTTCTAGTTGTTCTGTCTTTCATTGAAAGTAGTATATTTTCAGTAGAATAGTCTCCTATTACTCAAAAAACCAAAACCAAACTCACTGCCATCGAGTCAGATTGGACTTATAGCAACCCTTCCTTGGGTTTCCAAGGCAGTATCACTACGGAAGTAGATTGCTCCATCTTCCTTCTGAGGAGTGGCTGGTGGGTTTGAACTGCCAGCCTCTGATTATCAGTCAAATGTGTTATGCACTATGCCACCAGAGGTCCTCCTATTACTAGGGAATTGTTTATTTCTCTTTTCAATTCTGTTAAAGTTTGATTTATACATTTTGGGGCTCTTTCATTGAGTGTGTAGATATTTATTATTGTTATGTCCTCTTGTTGGATTGACCCTTTAATCACAATATAATGCCCATCCTTGTCTCTTTTGCTAGTTTTTTGCCTTCAGGTCCATTTTATCAGAAATTCATATTACCACTTCTGCTCTTTTTCAGTTGCTGTTTGCTTGATATATGTTTTTCCATTCTTTGATTTTCAGCGCATAATTGGTTTTTACATCTAAGCTAAGTCTCTTGTAGACAGCATTTTGATGGGTCATGTTTTCTTATCCATTCTCCTACTCTCTGTCTCTTGATTGGTGCCTTTAATCCATTTACATTCAGTGTAATTATCAATAAGTATGAATTCACTGCTGTCATTTTGCTATGTTTATCTTTTGTGTTCATGATGCTTCCTTTGATCAATATAATTTTCTGTTCTGAGTTCATTTTGTTTATAGATTTTCTTATCATTTCCTTTGTTGCTACTGTTTTAGTGTTTACTGAGACTTTATGATTTTATTCTTTTTTATTCTGGTGACCTTTATTGATGTTCTTTGATATTGCCCTGTAATTTATTATTATCTTATGAAGTTCAAAGCAGCCTGTTCAGTTTTGATAGCATTTTGATTTCCTCTTCATGTGGAAGTTATGTAACTACATCATTTATTCCTTCTTTCTGCTTTGTAGTTATCATCATTTAAAAATTGACATCTCTAGTTCCTTATTTTTAGTCTTGTAGGTTTATTTTACTTGTGATACTTCTATATCTTCTATTTCAGCCCCAGGGTTACAGGTGAGGAGAGACAACTCAGGGACACCCAAAGTAGCAAGCAGGAAGAACAGGAGAAAGGGGATTAAAAGCCAGGAAGCCAGAGAGAAGAGCAATCAGCC
>NW_006921637.1:1980819-1986637 GCF_000298275.1 Orycteropus afer afer | reverse complement strand
ACATGGTGGCTGCGATGATGGGCTCAAGTATAGCAGGGATTGTGGGGCTAGCGCAGGATCGGGCAGTGTTTCATTCTGCTGTGCATGGGGTTGCTGTGAGTCGGAAATGACTTGATGGCACTTAACAACAACAAAAACATATCTGATTGATTTCTGGATGATATAGTATGTGTCAGTTTCTGGTTGTTGTCTGCCATTGTTGGTTCTCTTTCCAAAGAACTGCCTTTACCATCTCTTTTAAGGTTGATCTGGTTTTTACAAATTCCCTTAATTTCTGTTTATCTGGGAATGTTTTAATTTTGTCATCATATTTGAGGGACAATTTTGCCAGATATAAAATTCTTGATTGGCAATGTTTTTCTCTCAGGGTTTTATATCTGCCTTCCTATTGCTTTCTTTTCTGCATGATTTCTTCCAGGAAATCAGAGCTTAATCTTTTTTGTTTTCCTTTGTAGGTGACTTTTTCATTTTTCCTGAGCTGTTTTTGGATTTTCTTTGTCTTTGGGTTTGGAAAGTTTGATTATGATATGTCTTGGTGATTTTTCTTGGAGCCTATCCTATTTGGGAACTCTAGTAGCATAGTGGCTAAGGCACTTGACTGCTAACCAGAAGGCTGACGGTTCAAACCCACCAGCCACTCCTCGGAAGGAAGGTTGGGCAATCCTACTTCCGTAGTGATATTGCCTCGGAAACCCAAGGAGAGGTCGCTATGAGTCGGGGCCGACTCGACGGCAAATAACAACAACAACAACAATCCTATTTGGGGTTTGTTCACCTTCTTTAGTGTATATCTTCCCATTTTTCATGATATTAGGGAAATATTCTTTTAACAATCTTCAATTTTCTCAGTGCTTTTCTTTGTCTCTTTCTGTTCTGGAATTCTGATCACATGTAAGCTATTTTTCTTGATGGTATCCCATAAAATTCTTAGGCTTTTTTCTTTCTTTCTTTCTTTTTTTTTTTTCATTCTTTTTTCTGATTGTTCTTTAATGGATTAGTACTAAGAAATTTTTTTCTTCAGTCTCACTAACTTTGTCTTCTATTGATTCATTTCTATTCCTTTGTCCTTCTAGTGCATTATCTATTTCAGAAACTTTAGTATGAATCTTCTGGATTTCTATTTGCTGTTTTTTTATGGTTTCTAATTTTCCATTTACTTTGTCAACATATTCTTGTACTTTTTTTTTTTTAATTCTTCTAGTGGTGTGTCTGTGTTTTCTTTGATTTTTTTCTGTGTTTCCTCTCAATTTATTGATGGTAACTAAATAAAATTATTTTGAATTTCTTATCAAATAGTTCCAATACCATTTCTTCCTCCAGAAGATTTCCTGGCCTTTATTTTGGTCATTTGCTTGAGTCATCTTGTCCTATTTTTGTGTATGATTTGAAGTTGTCTGCTGTCTTTAAGACATTGTAGTGTTATTGTGTTATTTTATTAATTTTTTGTAAGTTGGTTTGCTTCAGTTTGATTTTTTGTTTTGTTTTGTTTTAATATATCTGGGCAGTAAGGCAGGCATGTCATTCTGGTCACTAGTTTGGCAGTACTGGTCACCTGTTTCTGGATGTATTTGGTAGTAGATGGGAGAGTGGGCAGGAGTCCCTAACTGCTGATTGTTCGGAGCAGTTTAGGGGCAGTCTGGGTAGATATTGGCCACCATCTGTCATTAATCCATTGGTGCTGGAGCTGGTGGTGACACTTACTCTGTGAGTGGGGCAGCAAGTGTGAGGGGTATGCTGATAGGGTCACTTGTTCCCAACTCCTTGGAAAAGATAGAAAGATTTTTTTAAAGTGGGGTAGGGAATTTAAAAAGGAAAAAGAAACAAATAAGGGAGATAAAGAGGGGAGACATAAGAAGAAAGAAAGAGAGGAAAAGAAAAACAACAACAAAAAATGCAGCACCACACTTGTACAACCACTAGCTGCAAAACAGCTGCAGTAGAAATGTAGCACTCACTCTATGGGAGTATGCACAAACAGATACAGAAGGTCAGGGTGGATGTTACTGAGTACATAAGTGGTGAGGAGTGCACACCTGCTCACCTGCTCAAGTCCATTATTGCAGCCACTGAGTATTTTGAGTGCCTTCCAACTTAAGAGACTCATCGTTTGGCACTGTGTCAGACAATATTCTGACATGATTTATAGGGTTTTCATTTCTATTTTCAGAAGCAGATCATCAGGGTTTTCTTCCTAGTCTGTCTTAGTATAGAAGGTCCACTGAAACCTATCCACCATAGGTGACCCTGCTGATATTTGAAAAGCAAGTGGCATAGCTTCCAGCATCTTAGTCACATGGCCATCAGACTCTATTTCCTAAGAGAAGCAGAAAATTGGAGCCTTCCAGGGTTCTCTTCCAGGATCAGAGGACATGAATTCTACTGTATCCATCTTCAAGGGGCACTACAAGGCAAAAATTAAAAGTTGCATTTTGATTACACCATGAGTTATGCTTGTTCAGCATTCTAGTTGCACGAATGCTGGTGAAAACTTCTCAGTGGAACTGAGAGTAGCT
This sequence comes from Orycteropus afer afer, assembly GCF_000298275.1. Taxonomy (NCBI): domain Eukaryota; kingdom Metazoa; phylum Chordata; class Mammalia; order Tubulidentata; family Orycteropodidae; genus Orycteropus; species Orycteropus afer. Next base: position 1,984,124 of record NW_006921637.1, on the reverse strand, counting down.
GAGTTCCCATGAAAGAAAAACATGCAAATTTGTTTTTGATATCATGTTTAAGCTTCCTGAGTGGAGCCTTTTGCCTAGGAGGACTTGAATTTTATATCAGCCATGTGTGAGCCCCATCAGAGCAGTGATTCCTCCCACACACACAGCCCCAGTGCAGAAATCTTTGTTATAGGGAAGATTAAAAGCATTTGCTACTATGCCCACAATTCACAACCCCTGTGAGCACTGGTTCTAGGAATACTGAGCAAGAAAAACTTAAATTCCAGCTCAAAGCTAAGGGGAAACCCACAAAAATATGCCAGAGAAAAGGATTATATATTAGCTGGAATTAGCCCTGACTCATGTCACTTACATCTGTCCCCATGTTACCTGAGCACCAGGAGATGTGATGTTAGTTATGTGCCGTCGAGTCAGACCTGACTTATAGTGACCCCTCCTTGGGTTTCCGAGGCAGTATCACTACGGAAGTAGGATTGCCCAACCTTCCTTCCGAGGAGTGGCTAGTGGGTTTGAACTGCCAGCCGTCTGGTTGGCAGTCAAGTGCCTTAGCCACTATGCTACGGATATGTACTGCAAAATTGGGAGCTCTTACAAACTGTTTAATCCACTTTCCTATGCATCATAGGAGATCTTGTGGGGCTATTGTTAAAGCAGTCAGCTGCTAACTAAAATGTCGGTGGTTCAAGCCCACCAGCTCCTCTGTGAGAAAAAGGTTAGACAGTCTGTTTCCATAAAGATTTACAGCCCTAAAAACATTATGGAGCAGTTCTACTCTGTCCTAAAGGGTCACTATAATTGGAATTAACTCAATGGCCATGTGTTATGCATCATATTGTTTTGTCCTCTCAACCACCTATAAGGTAGCCATGCAGATAAAGTCACAGCAAACCAGGATGAGAAAACAAGGTTTCAGGCTTGTCCCCAGTGTCTCGCCAGGTGGCATTAGTGACAGTGTTGACTTTCACATGGCCTTCCTTGGCTTTACTTTTTTGACCTTCAGGTCCTTCCAGAAGCCAAGACAAGGCCCTGACAAGTAAAGCCAAGAGAAAATGGCCCATAGCAGTTCTTTTCCAGAAATCCTGATGGAGTTTCACCCTGCTCGGACACATCTGGGGATAATTGTTGTTTTGAGACCCCATTAAATTGTAGGCAACAGAGGAGGATTTTTTTTTTTTTTTTTTTTTTTTTGTCCTTTGTTCCGTTCCAGGATATAATGATAGTCCTTACACTGGTCTGAGAAGGAATGTGAGAGTGAAGGAAGTAGGAGCTGGGAAGAAGCTGGAGTGCACCATGTGTCTCTAGGTGGCTTTTAGATACTCTGACAGGGAGTTGTGAACATGGTCAGGGCACCTCAGAGGTGCTCCACCAGTCCTCTGAATTCTGAGTCTTCAGCAGAGAAGCAGAGCTTCTGGATTTGAGTCCTCCTTAGTTCATCCCTTGTTCTGGACCACTCTGGATGTAGCAATAGCTGTCTGAGCACAGTGCGAAGCTCACAGTCAATTACTGAGGTTTAGTTGCTGCTGCCTCCCATCTCACCTCTTCTAGGATCCCTTCTCTGCTCCTTCCACCTCCAAGGCTGGGCATAGCCCTTCTTCTGAGAGCCATTCTCTCCCTATCATCTCATTAACCATGTTGAGCTATAGTGGGCTCTATGTCTCCCATTATACTGTGAGCAACTTGAGGTGGGGACTATGCCCTGTGCAAATCCCAGAACCCAACACAGTGTCCATTACACAAAAGGGCAAATAAAAGTTCTTGGTGGAATTAAAAGCTCCTCTAATGCTCTCACCATTATTGGCAGAAAGCAAAGGATAATTCTCGGAGAAGGTGTCAGAAGTAGAGTGTATCTTCCCTGCAGAAGTTAATAGGTAAGTGGCAAAGCTGAGGATACTAACAAGAGAGAAAACTCATCCTCTGCAGGACCTCTGCAGTAGTACCTAGAACACTATATACTTAATAAATAGATGAATGGTGTCATAGATTGAAATGTGTCCCAAAAAAATTTGGATCAACTTGGCTGGGCCATGATTCTCAGTGGTTTAGCACTTATGAAATTATGATATCCCGTGATGTGATCTGATGTGATAAGTCCATCAGGTTAAAGAGGATCAAGGGTGGGATGCAATATTCTTAGCCCATCACAGCCCTGATCCTGATGTAAGGGGAGCTTCCCTGGAGTGTGCACAGCAACATCTTTTATTTTACAAGAGGTAAAAGCAGAGAGAAGGAAGCAGAGAGTGTGGACTTCATACCACCAAGAAAGAACAGCCAGGAGTGGAGTGTGTCCTTTGGATCTTGGATCCAGGGTCCCTGCACTGGGATCCTCCTAGGATCAAGAAACAGAGAGAGAAAGTCTTCCTCCAGAGCCAGTGCTCTGATCTTGGACTTCTAGCCTCCTAAACTGAAAGATTAAATTTCTGCTTGCTAAAGCTATCCACTTGTGGTATTTCTGTTATAGCTAGATAACTAAAAGAGATGGAATGGAGGGTGCGGATGGATGAATGTAATGGAGAATAAATGGATGGAAGGAAGGAATGAAGGATGGATGGAAGCATGGATGGATAGCCATATGTTTCATATATGAATGAGTGCCACTGTCACAGTCATTTTCTAAAGTTTTAACCCCATGAAAATATAGGAATGGCCCTATGACAATTTCTCAGTCAACAATAATGGTGCCACATTCTGTTTGGTTCATGGAACAGATCTGACATATGTCAAAATAACAAGAAATGGAGACCCTTTGTAGGAAAGGGGAAGAACAATTCTTTTTCTTTTTCTTTTTTTTTTTCCTTCAATTAAACCCTTTTATTCTTCAAAACTTATCACTGGTGAGTATTATTTTTTTATTATTATTATTGTGATTTGGGTGAAGATTTAGAGAGCAAATTCACTTTCCATGCAGCAGTTCACATATACTTTGTCTCACGTCATTGACCACAGCGCAATGCAAAAGCTCCCCTCCCAATTCCTCCCCATAGCATAGTTACCTCTTCCCAGTGTCCATTCCTCCATACACTTCTACTTCCTGAGCTGTCTCCCTGTGCATAAGCAGCCCTTCTTTCTCCCATGATTGTTCTCTCCGAAGAGTGTATCTACTTGAGGTAAATGTTCAACTCACATGCCTGTATTTTGTTTGGCTGGAAACCACAGGTATGGGTTCAATTCCAGACCTGAAAGGCAACTAGGGACCACAGTCTCAGTGGTTCCACTAGGCTCTGTCAGACCAGCAAACTTGGTCCCCATCTTTTTTTTTTGTTTTCTCCAAATGATTTTGAGTTTTGTTCCACATTGTTCTCCCTCTC
>NW_006921637.1:1975940-1977068 GCF_000298275.1 Orycteropus afer afer | reverse complement strand
AGGAAGGGAAACAGCAAGGAGGGAGACAACCTGAGCTATTGACTTTCCGCTGTCCAGAGGGCACAGCCATTTTGATTGTTTACATGTGGCAGCCATTTTGGATATTTAAAGTACCTGAGGTGCAGTCATTTTGAATATTTACAAGCAGTGGCCATGTTGGATATTTAAAGTGACCGAGGGTTCAGCCATTTTGAATATTTACAAGTGGCAACCATTTTGGATTTTAAAGTGATAACATTCTTATTCGAATTCCAAGGACCTAAGAATAAGCTTTGTTTGCCAAGGTTGGCAGGGACATACGAGAGGCTGACAATAGGAAGGAGACAGGTGGTAAGTGTATAAGTGCTGTCAACTAGCAGATAGGGGAGCACAGTACCTTGCATGAGTAGATAACATACAAATAAAACAAAGAAAATGAAAATCATGGGCATCACTCCAACATACAATCACCAATTAAATATAAACACAAAAACATCATAATGCCTTGGAGACAACAGGGCATCACAGTCCACACAAAGAAGCAAGATAAAGCAGGAGAAATAAGGGACCAGGATACAGACCCAAAACACATCCCTGACGAAGGTGCAGCATTGGAATTCCCTGATAAGGAATTCAAAAGAATTATATTTAGTTGTCTTCAACGAATTGAGAGACAGATCAGGAAAACACACACAAAAAAAACTCTAGAACAATTTCGAAAGACAGTACAAGAACAAAATGACAAACTAAATGAAAAATTAGAAATGGTACAAATTCTACCTACAGAAATCCAGAAGATTAATACTAAATTTTCAGAAATAGGTAAGATATTGAATGGGAAAAGGAGCAGAATTGAATCAATAGGAAACAGAATTAGGGACATTGAAGGAAAATACCTGAACACCTCTTTGGAAAGGGATAAATCAGGAAAAAAAAATCAAAACAAAATGAAGAAAACGTAAGGTTCATGTGGAATACCATCAGAAGGAATAACCTATGTGTAATCGGAATTCCAGAACAGGAAGAGACAAATAAAACCACAGAGAAAATTGTCAAAGATTTGTTGGAAGAGAATTTTACTGGTATGATGAGAGATGAGAATATATCCATTCAGGAAGTCCAACAAACCCCAAACAGGATAGGCCCCAA
>NW_006921637.1:1971479-1975380 GCF_000298275.1 Orycteropus afer afer | reverse complement strand
GAGATAGAACAGACTGTTCTAAACTTGGGAAGAAAACTATAAATCACAGGGTAACCTCAAAGAAAAATGATAAACATTCACATCAAAAAAGAGGACCAGTGTAAATATTCAGCAAATACTAAAACAATAACAATGAAGGAAGTGATAACACAATTCATAAAATGAGCTCAGCGTAGAAAATTATATGGAACAAAGAAATCGAAACCATGAAAAAGCACATAATAAATATGACAGCAATAAATTCATATTTGCCAATAATTACATATCTGGCAAGGGACTTAACTCCAAGATTTATATCAGAAGAGTGAATGACCAAACTATGGTACATACACATAATGGAATGCTATGCAGCACTAAAGAATAATGTAGTCTGCAAAACACGGCATAATATGGATAAACTTGGAGGACGTTATGCTGAGTGAAATAAATCAATCATGGAAGGACAAATAAAATATTAGTTCGTTGTTGTGGAGGGTCAAGGAAAGGTTTATATATGGAGGAAAATTTTCTTTGTTGGTTGCCAGGGGTGGGAGGAGAGGGGAAGGAATACTGAAAAAAAAAATGCATTGACCCATGTCACTTTAGTTTTGTGTATTTCACTGTACATAAATTTCAACAAAATGCATTTAAAAAAAATTGTTATTTACAAAAACAAATGGCAGGCCAGATTTGGTCTGCAAACATTTGTTTGTTCACCCATGGTTTAGATTAGAAAGTGCACCTAATGTCCTCTAGCACAATGCCTGGCACAGAGTTCCTGCTTTTTTATTTCCTGCCTTTTCCACATGGCAACAGGGATACTTTTCCCAGATCCTTACTCATGTCCAGTGGGTTTAAGAACATTTCTTACATTGCAAACTGTAAATGTCTTACATTGCTAAATGATCTGAAGATTACAGCATGATCTCCCTAATCTTAGCTCAAGAGACTACAATGCATAAAAATAATTTGTTCAACAGAGTAAGAACTGCTTTGCTAGGAGAGCTGAATGTTTTAGTAATCAATCAATCAGAGAGAATTCATTGAGCTCATGGTGCTGGGTCACGTTCTCTGGAGACAGGTGCTCCAATGGCTCCAGAGGCTGAATCCTCATGAATAGCACACATTTAGGTGAAAAATTCTCACTTCTCTGTTCCCTGGGTTCTAACCAGTTTTACACAGTTCTGGCTGTTTGTAACCTTAGGAATAATATTCCCCATTTCTTAATCTGAACAATAAAGAAAGTCATCTAAACGGTGAATCAGAGGGTGGGTCAGGAAGATCTTCTTGGAGATGGTCTTGGAGGAAACTGTGCATGTGACTATCACTCAGGGTCAGGCTATCATTCCTTAGGGAGAAGCAGCATAAGCATGAGAAGGTGCTAATCAACATCTGGTGCGTGAACTAGAGAGAAGGTCATCATGGCTGCATTGGAGCAGGCACAAGGAGATGATAGAAATGGGGAATGGGCAGTTGATTGAAAACTCTTTGTATTTCTATCATTGTAAAGAAAAGGAGAACCTTCAGCATCTGGTATAGATAAGGAGTTGAAAACTCAAATGCCTGTAAGGGCTAGATAGTAATAGAAGTGAGTCAGGTAGACTGGGTAACAGCAGAGAGTGATGAGAATAGAAAAACTAAAAATTTCAGCCTTGCCTCAGAGGAGAGGTAATAGCTCCAGCCAACCATTCCCAGGGAGTGTTTAGGGTTCATTCAGCGTGGCATATCTGATATGGTTAAAGAATATCAGAAATTTAAATTTGTATGTAAAAGCTCATAATTTAAAAAAAAAAAAAAATTGACTAAGGGGAGGGTATGGAGGTTTCCAACAGCTAAGGGAGACAAACTTATCTGTTAGTTTGTCATCCTAACTTGGGGCTTGTATGTTGTGTGAGGCTTGAGGTTGCACCACTGGTGTTTCAGATGCCAGCAGAGTTGCACATGCTGCACAGGTTTCGATGCAGCTAAGACAGACTAGGAAGAAGGAGGAAGTCATCCACTTCTCAAAAACTGACCAGGGAAAACCTTATGAACAGCAGAGAAACACTGTCTGATACATTACTGGGCAACTTTATGAATAGCTTGAAAACATTGTCTGACACAGTGCAGGAAGATGAGCCCCCTTGGGTCAGAAGGCACTCAAAATAGGACTGGGAAAGAGCTGCCTCATCAAAATAGAGCCTGCCTTAATGATATAGATAAAGTAAGTCTTTCAGGACCTCCATATGCTGACATGGTATGACTCAAATTGAGGAGAAACAGCTGCAAGCATCCATTAATAATCAGAACACGGACTGTACAAAGTATGGATCTAGGAAAATTGGAAGTTGTCAAAAATGAAATGGAACACATAAAGATTGACATCCTAGGTATTAGTGAGCTGAAATGGATGGGTTTGGGGCATTTTGAATAAGACAACCATATGATCTACTATGCTGGGAATGACAAATTGAAGAGGAATGGTGTGGCATTCATCATCACAAAGGATGCTTCAAGATCTGTATTGAAGTACAAAGTTGTCAGTGTCTACACACCTACAAGGAAGACCCATTAATACCACTATTATTCAAACTTATGCACCAACCACCAAAGCCAAAGATGAGGAGATTGAAGATTTTAATCAACTTCTGCAGTCTGAAATTGACCAAACATGCAATCAAGATGTATTGCTTATCACTGGTGATTGAAATGCAAAAGTTGGAAACAAAGAAGAATCATCACCGGTAGCTGGAAAATTTGGCCTCAGTGACAGAAAAAATTGCATGATAGAATTTTGCAAGACCAATGACATTCATTGCAAATACCTTTTTTCAACAACACAAATGGTGGCTATACATGTGGACTTCACCAGATGGAGTACACAGGAATCAAATTGACTACATCTGTGGCAAGAAGCAATGAAAAAGTTCAGTATCTTCAGCCAAAACAAGGCCAGGAGCTGATTGTGGAACAGACCATCAACTGGTCATATGCAAGTTCAACTTGAAGTTGAAGACAATTAAAACAAGTCCACGAGAGCCAATATATGACCATGAATATATCCCTCCTGGATTTAGAGACCATCTAAAGAATAAATTTGATGCAATTGAACACCAATAACAAAAACCACAAGAATTGTGGGATGGCATCAAAAGCATCATCCATGAAGAAAGCAAGACGTCATTAAAAAGACGAGAAAAAAAGAAAAGACCAAAATGGATGTCAGAAGAGACTCTGAAGCTTGCCCTTGAGTGAAGAGTAGTGAAAGCAAATGGAAGAAATGACAAGATAAAAGAGCTGAACAAAAGATTTCAAAGAGCAGCTTGAGCAGACAAAGCCAATTACCATAATGAAATGTGCAAAGACCTGGAGTTAGAAAACCAAAAGAGAAGAATGCACTTGACATTTCTCAAACTGAAAGAACTGAGGAAAAAATTTAAGCCCGAGTTACAATTTTGAAAGATTCTATGGGCAAAATATTGAATGATGCAGGAAGCATCAAAAGAAGATGAAAGGAATACACAGAGTCACTGTACCAAAAGAACTGGTCGATGTTCATTCATTTCAGAAGGTGGCATATGCTCAAGAACCAATGGTATTGAAGAAAGAAGTCAAAGATGCACTGAAGGAATTGGCAAAGAACAAGGCTCCAGGAATTGATGGAATACTCATTGAGATGTTTCAACAAACAGATGCCCCGCTGGAGGCACTCACTTGGTTATGCCAAGAGATTTAGAAGACAGCTACCTAGCCAAATGACTGGAAGAGATATCCATTTTTGTACCCATTCCAAAGAAAGGTGATCCCACACAACATGGAAATTATCAAACAATATCATTAATATCGCATGCAAGTAAAATCTTACTGAAGATAATTCAAAAACAGTTGCAGCAGTATATTGACAGAGAACTTCCAGAAATGCAAGCTGGATTCAGAAGAGGAC
>NW_006921637.1:1934801-1970786 GCF_000298275.1 Orycteropus afer afer | reverse complement strand
GCCTCATATGCATATGAGAGCTGGACAATGAATAAGGAAGACCGAAGAAGAATTGATGCTTTTGAGTTGTGGTGTTGGTGAAGAATGCTGAAAGCACCATAGACTGCTAAAAGAACAGGTCTGTCCTGGAGGAAGTGCAGCCAGAATGCTCCTTGGAGGTGAGAATGGCCAGACTTCATCTCACATATTTTGGTCAGAAGAGACCATTCCCTGGAGAAGGATGTCATGCTTGGTAAGGTGGAAGGTCAACGAAAGAGAAGAAGGCCCTCAATAAGATGGGCTGACACAGTAGCAGCAGTAATGGGCTCAAGTATAGCAAGAATCATGGAGCTGGCTCAGGATCTGGTGGTGTTTCGTTCTGCAGTGCATAGGGTCGCTATGAGTTGGAGACGACACGTCGGCAACTAACCACCACAACAGCAGCCAAACAAAACTTGGCTGGTTAGATTCTGCCCAAATTCCCAGTCTATAACCTCAAGTGTAGATGGTAAGGCTGATTTCAGAAAAAGCTTTTAATAATCTGCAGAGCTAATGAGCAAAGCTGAAGACAGCCCCAGCCTCTGCAAATGGAACCTCCTTCACTATTAGTCCAACCACAGCTTCACCTAGAACTAGGGCTGCCAGAGAAAATAAAGGACACCCAGTTAGATCTGAATTTCAGATGAACAACAAATATTTTAGTGTAAGTATGATCCAAATATTGCCTGGGGCATAATTATATTGAAAAATATTGTTTATCATTTATCTAAAATTCAATTGAAATTTAATTGGCTGTCTCATATTTTTATTTGCTAAATCTGGCAACTCTCCCTAGAAAGGAGGCTCAAATGGGGTCACACTCCCCCAGGTCCCCAGAGAGCAGTATGCTTAGTCATCAAGGAGGCAAGAGATTCTGTCCATAATGTATATTGTGAAGGAAAAAGGAAGTAAATCAAGTATAGCAAGAATTACCCTTTTTGAGTACCTGCCACATTCCAGGAATATACAAGGTGAATTATACTACACTTGACTTCAAAGAATGAATGTTTTAAATCCATCTCTGGCCCTCCCAAGTTGTGCGATCCTTGTCCCTCTGGGCCTTGGTTTCCTCATCTTCTAAATGGAGACAGGAATTCCTCCCTCACAGGTTTGTCACAAGAAATAGATAGAATAACCAATGAGAAAGCTCATCACACAGTGTCCAACACAGGCAGACATGCAACAAACGTTCATTGTGTGTTAAATGAAATTCTTTAACCTCAGAATAATCTGCATTCCTATTGCACCTTTCACCAAACTTAGACACAACTACTGAGGGAGGCTAGGGAATAGTGAATATGTGAACTCTTCATTGCAGGTGACGTCTCTCATGGAGAGAGAAGAGTAGAGGTGCTAAGCTCCTGGTGAATCACCTTAGTCACAGCTCATGGATAAGAATGAAGCCAAATCTGCAGAAACCTCCTTTTTAATTGTACTTTGCTACCATTCTTCAGTGCCATGGCAACTGCTGCTTGTAACACAGAGATGGTTTCTACTCTTTAAGAGGCTCAGAGACGTGGAAGCAGCTCCAGAAAGCCAGGCTAGACCACCAAGACATCACAAGGCAAGGGACAGAGCCTAGAGGGGAAAATTTCCTATCTTATCCCATTTCTTCCCCAGACTTCTTAGAGAATGGCAAAGAATGTTCACCCAGCAGAAAGGGCTGGTTTATACGAGGCAGACTGCCCCCACACAGGCCGGCACTTACACGTATTCAGAGCAAAGATCTCCGGCAGATTGCCTTTAAATCTGCTTTCTTCAGAAATAAGGAGAATGGGGTTAACAGTCTGTGCCCAACAGCATGCTCACTCTATAGTGTGAACTTTGTCATCTCTAACATTCAGCTATCTTCAAGGAGGAAAAGCCCCACTCTAGTTCACATAGGACCCCTCCACCCTGGCACTATTTCTCGCACATTGTAGGTAGCCAATAGATATTTTGTTGCTGTTGTTGGAAATAATAAAGTTAACTTAAAGACAACTTTAAAGTTGTCTTGTTGGAAAGAATAAAGTCCCATGAATCTAAAAGCCTGTTGTGGTAGATATTAGGGTTAATCACAAATATTCCTCCTCTACATGGATGAATCTCAAAGTCATTATGATGAGTGAAAAAACAACAAAAAGAAAACATACTGATTCCCTGTATAGAACATTCTAGAAAATGCAAACTAATCTATGCAGCAACAGAAAGTTTGCCTGGGGATTGAGTGGCAGGGGAAGGATGGCAAAAGGCACAAGTAAACTATTAGTGTTTGTGGATATGTTCATAACTTGATTGTGGTGCTGGTCTCATAGGTGAATGCATGTGTCTAACTTATCAAATTGCATATTTTAAATATGTGCATTTTATTGTATATCAATGATAACTCAATAAAGCTGCTATTTTAAAAACCCAATATTTCTCCTCTCCTCCCTTCTTCTGTGCTTCTGTTGGACACATGTTAGGACTGCACTTTCCTGCCCCCTTTGAAGTTAGATCTAGCCATGTGACTTGTTTTGACCAATGAAATATGAGAATTGGTGCCACTTCCAGATGGAAGTGATAAAAGCCAATGTATGACTCATCACCTTCCTCTTTTTTCCCTGTCTTTATGATGTTCAAGACAGAAAATGCAACCTCCTCTCCTGGGTCCCTACAATGACCAGCACCTCCTGCTGACCTGTACTAGATATGTTCATTCCCATTTTCATCAAGTCAGTTCTGACTCATAGCAACCTCTGTTGGGTTTCCAAAGCTGTAAATCTTTACAGAACTAGGTTGCCTTATCTTCCTCCCACAAAGCAGCTGGTGGGTTTGAACCACCAATCTTCTGGTTAACAGCCAAATATCTTACCTACTAAGATGTGTTCATTGTTGTTGTTGTTGTTATGTGCCGTCGAGTCGCCCCGACTCATAGCGACCCCTCCTTGGGTTTCCGAGGCAGTATCACTACGGAAGTAGGATTGCCCAACCTTCCTTCCGAGGAGTGGCTGGTGGGTTTGAACCGCCAGTCATCTGGTTAGCAGGCAAGTGACTTAGCCACTATGCTACCAGAGCTCCCAGATGTGTTCATTAGGGAGAAATAAATTGTTGATATTGTAAGCCACACATGGAAGAAAGATGAGGCAGTCTGCTTCTGTAAAAATTTATAGCCTTGGAAGCCCAATGGAGGTCACTATGAGTCGGAATCAACTCAATGGCAGTGAGTTTGGCTTTTGGGTTTATTTTAAACCACAAGGAGCTCTAGTGGTGTAGTGGTTAAAAGCGTTCAGCTGCGAACCAAAAGCTTGGTAGTTTGAACCCACCAGCCACTCTGCAGGAGCAAGATGAGGTGGTCTGCTTCCATAAAGACTTACAGCCTTGGGAACCCAAGGGGGAAGTTCTACTCAGTCCTAAAGGGTCACTATGAGTTGGAATTGACTCAATGGTGGTGAGTTTGGGTTTGGCTTTTTGGTTTATTTTAAGGCACACTGAGTTGGGGTTTGTTTATTGCTGCAGCATATCCTAGCCTATCCTGGCAGATCCACCTCTGAGTGTAAGAATTTGTCATTCAGCTGTGGCCTGATTTTGAATCAGGCAGAAAATGGAAGTCACATAGCTAGAGTGGTAATCCTGCTCACCCTCCTCCTCTCCACACAGCTTTTATAAACCCCACTCATGTTTGCATACACAATGATACTCATAACTTGACTTCTGAAAGAAAATAATGTGCTAATGGCTTAAAGAAGAAAGGAAAGTGGTCCAGGAAGGTCCATAAAGTCAGGAAACTGCTTTAGAAATTACTTTGATCCTGTATTATAATATGGAGTCCAAAGGTACTTACATCTTCCAGTTTTATTTTCCTACATCATTTGAGAGAGTTATACATTCCAGAAAACCAAAAACCAAACTAGGTGACTCTGGTTCATGACAATATCATGTGTGTCAGAGTAGAAATGTGCCCCACAATGTTTTCAGTAGCTGATTTTTCAGAAGTAGATTGAACTTTCAGGTAACAGCTCATTTGCACCACCCAGGGAAGCCTACATTCCAGAGGTAGTCTTGAATTTGGGTTTTCACTAAAGCATCAGATATGTCCCTCCTAAATGCCAAGGGGCTGGTGTATATTTTGTAAAACCCATTTCTAACACAGTCCCATTCAAGGTGATCTCCCCTTACAAGGAGACAGCCTGAAGTGAAGACCTAAGATTTGCTTCTTGCCACCTGGGAAAACCCAGGAGTCTCCACATTCAGTGTCAGCTCCTTCAACAGCTTGCTTTGGACCCTCAGCTTCTTACCCTTCCCAGCCTTTGATCTCAGTCCATAGAGTTGGACCAGTGACCGTTACAGTCCTTTTCAGTTTTGAGGTTTTATATTTGCTCCATGCTTCTCGTCTCACCTCCTTTACTCCATACTTCAGAGGAAATAAATAATCTATACCTTAGGGTATTTTGTAGATACTGGGCACACAAACAAACCTCTGAGGGGCATGCTATTATTATTCTGATTTTATTCATGAGGACACTGAGGCTTCACAAGATCAAGTAATTTCCCAAAATGACACAGCTTTACAAAATAGAGCTGGAAATGAAACTCCAATTTCTCTGTCAGGGTCGAAACACCTAGCCAACGTGTCATTGCTTCTCAAACGTGGCCCAAGGACATGTGCTCACATATCTGCAAGTTCTCCGTGATTTATGATTTTTTTTTTTTTCATTTTACCTTTTCATTGTGCTAATCATCTGGAAAAAAAAAAAGTTTATTGAGGATTATCTGGGTTATCTGGATTATATGGATTATCTCATAACCATAAACTGCCTCTTAATGTTGGAACAGCATTTGCATTTCTGTTCCCGCTGGCCTAAGGGACCTGTAACATAACCACATTTAACTTTCTGTTAAATCGGTGTCTCAGAAGGGTCTGAACATCTTTGAAGGGCCCCTGACATACCCGTGAGGGTCTCATGTTTTCAAAGTTAGAAAATACTGCTTTACTAACAGGAAGGAAAGCAAAAGACAGACATCCCCATGACACCTTCTATGCCCCTCAAAAATAGGAATGTGTAAGTGTTCAAAGTTTTTAAAGATTACTTTAATACACTTTTCTTATTAAACTTTGCTTCTAGGTAGCTATAAAAATAATTACACTTAACATTTGTCCCTGTGTTTTTAGACACCTTGAAGTATTCATTCTAACCTTGGACAAGTGAAAGAAATGCACAATGATCATTCCATAAACAAGTGTCAATTCTCCATCTCTAGACACCTGTCTGGGGGTTTCTGGGTCCCTCATACAAACAGGGACTCAGGGTCAACCTAACTGACCCCCTCCAAGCACATCCTTCAGGGAGGGAGATCACAGACAAATTAAAGCCCTGGAGCATGGGTAAATGGAGCTCTCAGCTGGAACCAATAGCCACAGGACATGACCACCCTTGCTCAGTGCCCAAAAGCCTTATCAATGAGATGTGGGTAATGGCCTTAATTTCTCCCATTAATGTTCTTAGGGATGTTGAGAACCAATTACAGATATGTTCAAGTGCTTAACGGCAGTAAGAGTAAGTGACAGAAAAATTGACTTGAGCTGTTGTAGTTAGTTGCCATTGAGTTGCCTCCAACTGATGATGACCCCGTGTATAACAAAACAAAATGCTGCCCAGTCTTGCACAATCTTCACAATCATTGGTAAACTTGAGTTCATTGTTATAGCCACTGTGTATTTTGAGTGTCTTCCAACATAGAGGACTCATCTTCCAGCATATATCCAACACTATTCTGTTGTGATTCATATAAGTTTTTCAGATATAGATCACCAGCTTTTTCTTCCTAGTCCACCTTAGTCAGGAAGCTCCTCTGAGGCCTAACATATGTGCACCTGCTAGTATATGAAATGTCTTGAACTAAACCCACTTACCAGTATTGAGTTGATTCCAACTCATAGCAACCTCTATAGGGTATCCAAGGCTATAAATTTTTAGAGAAGCAGACTCTTTCATCTTTCTTCTGTGGAGCAGCTGGTGGATTTGAACTACTAAACTTTTCGTTAACAGATGAATGCCTTACCACAGTGCCACCAGAGCTCTGACTTGAACTAAAGGCAGGTAAAATATAGGAAAATAGGAGGCGTAAGTATATAGGTAGATATAAGGAAGAATTCTGGAAAAGATTTTTTCCTTCTATTCTCTCCTCCCCCTTTTCGCAAACGGTTCTTGAGTCTTAAGCACCTACAAGCCAACCACTCTGCTAGATGCTAGAGTACAAAGTGACCAAATGAGTAGCCAGTTCGCTGAAAGTGTACAGTTCACTGGACTACATAAACCGTCAAGTAATCCTGCCCTTATGGGGCAGCTATTACATGGAAGGGCTGCCTGCCCGTGAGGAGCCCAGAGGAGGCAGTCCTGTTCTCTTAGTGACCTGAAATGATGGATGAAGTCTCATCCAATGGGTGCATCTTAGGCAGACTGCCCTGACTAGACCTCTGATTCAATAAAGTTAATAGAATTATAGGCTATTGGTCTGGCCAACTCCTGCACATCAATGAGGTTGATAGCTGAGGACCCGCAACTGGAGCCAGGCCTTCCCATTCTCAATCCCCAGAGCAAACACCCATTCTCTCTACCTAAACAGAGTTGGTTTTCCCTGGTGGCAATTTAATTTATGAGGTTTTTTTATGGTAATAAGTTGGAATGGAACTCTTGCTGATATTCAACACAAATCAATGTGATAGCTGAAAAATGCTAATCTCCCTCCAACATCTCCACACCATGCTGGGGTGTTTTAGGATAAAACTACCTGCTCCAACAAGGTTCCTGTGGGTTAATTATTGCTGCAGAGGAAATTGCACTGATTTGCATCACCTTCCAATAACTCTACCCAGTATAGAATGTCAGCCTGCAAGAACAAGCCTGGGTTCAGCTGTCACCCAACAACTCACAGGCTAGAGGGACATGGCTTTGGTGCTGCCTCCCTGCCCCCACCAACACTGCATTTCCCTCCTCTAATCATACACAGTGACTTGGCCTGCCTGGGGCACCTGCAGTGATCCAGTTACTTGTTAACCTGTACTTTGAACATCTGACACTCTCATGGCCTTCCCACCTGCTCCTTGCAACAGCCATGAGAGGCCACAAGCTCAAGGCCTGGTATTTAATTTGGCCTGTTTGAAAAGTTCCATCCATACTTAGTGAGCTCATCAACAGATTTTGATGAGAAGAAGCCACCATTCTTCCCTTCCAAGTCCCAGGCTTTTTTAAAAGACCAGACTCAAATGTAATTTGAAAATCTGACTGCTTCATGAAACAACCAGCTCAGACTTTCTGACAGACACATGTTTGAAGGCAGGGGAGTTATAGAAACATAATTGCTCACATTAAGGAACAGAAGATAGGAACTGCTAACCTGCTGTATAGAACTGGCCTCTCGGACACTAAAGACCTTAGCCCTATATTTTCATTTTGCATAGGATTTGAAAGCTGGCTAGCTGGCTGCCTGTGTATATAACAAGGCTCCTCCTTGTTCTGAGACAAGGAAAATCTGTAATCCATACATTGATATGCAAATGTGTACTTACCCAGATTGAGTATATTGTGAGAGGTACACGTGGGGTAGGTTCTCACTTCTGTAGAAATCTTTCACTCAGCCACATTTTAGCCTAAAAAGCCTAATATTTTTGCATCCGTATGTGTAGAGTATGGTTAGGTGCTTTTGATTATCTTAATAGCACCAAGAGTTTTACATCCAGGTAGCACCTGTCCTGCTAGTCTTTTGATGATACTAAGTATATTTGTAACTATAATTGCTGCAGAGCTTCAAATCTGTTCATTCTGGTTCAACCCCTTGCATGAGAATTTTCTTTTCCACTCCAGGTATACTGACTCAGAATTCTATATTTTAACAAGATGTATACATAAGAATCACCTGGGGATCTTGTTAAAATGTAGATTCTGAATCAGTGTATCAGGGATGGAAATGCAAATTCTCAGGAAAAGCTCAAACCAAAAAGAACCAGTTTGAAACCCCAAATTGTTTTCAGCTGCCTTGGAATCAGCCTCTGATTCATGGTGGTCCCACACACAATGGAATGAACTGCTGCCAGGTCCTGTGCCATCCCCATGATCAGCTGAGGATCAGACTGTTATGATCCATAGGGTTTTCATTAGCTGATTTTTCAGGCCTTAGATCAACAGGCCTTTGTTCCTAGTCTTTCTCAGTCTGGAAGCACCACTGAAATCTGTTCAGCATCATAGTAACACGCCAGCCTCCACTGACAGGATGATGACTATATATGAGTGCATTGGCCAGAAATCAACCCCAGTTCTCACACATGGGAGGTGAGAAATCTACCACTGAATCACCAAATAAGTATGCCATATTTACTAAGGACAGACTAAGTGCCACTGCATTTTCTTTGTGAAAGGGGCTGAGCAACTCTATGTATAACTATGCTGAGTGCCCCAGAACTTTGTTTTTCTATAGCACTTAGCTCCCTGCCCTGTGGTTGCTTCTTACAAGCTCTCGAGGATGGAGAGTATATCTCAGTGATGTTTATACTTTATCAGTATCTGGCATAGTAGATGTTCAGTAACATTTGGGGCAGGAATGAGAGAGTAAACATACAAGGATTCGGATAGAACAGCAAAGTCCATCCCTTACATAAAGCCAAGCTGGAAAGAAAAAGCCATAGCAACCAGCCAAAGCAACTCCAGGTAAGGGTAGTCAGCAGAGGAAGGTGACTACTACCTTTGAGCTACTTGAATATGCAAAATAGAGTTAAGTGTCTACAAAGGAATTTGGCACCAAACATGTGGCATATTGTATGGCCTGTTTATAGGAATTTTCCTGGCATGCGGGGGGTGGGGGGAATACTGAGGACTGAAGTATAACCAATGACTAACCTGGTTAGCTAATATAGGAGTTATACAAACTGGCTTCAGGGTAAAGTCCATTCAGGTGTTATTCAGGACTGCCCTCCCTCCCCCAAGAGCAGGTGCTGTGTAAGCCAACATCAGTGCTATGCCCAAGTTCCCTTGCTTACAGGCACTTTCTCAAATGCTTCTCTAGTCCCCATTCTGGGCTGCACACTGGTTGCCACAGGATCTCCAATTGCTGTTACTATTTGTTGGCTGTGCCATGACTAACAGCCATGACTCAGCTTCAAGTGTGTGAAGTTTACCACCCTCCTGCTGGAGCACCACAAAATAGAGACCTGGTAGCCCTACAGCACCACCCCCACAGCCACCCAGGAGTTGCTGCCACAGGTGAGAAGGGTTCCAGAGCATGGTTGCCTTTGCTGACAATTGCACTAAGTCAAAATGGAGCCCACCAAAGACCATGAACAGACATTTCACCAAAGAAGATATTCAGGTGGCTAACAAACACATTAAAAGATGTTTTCAATCTTTTAAATCAAAACTACAGTGAGATTCCACCTCACCCCAGCAATAATGATATTGATCAAGAAAAAAAAAAAATGAACAACAAATGCTGGCAAGGTTGTGGGGAGACTGGAAATCTTATACACTTGCTAGTGGGACTGCAGAGAAGTACAACCACTATGAACAACGATATGATGTTTCCTTAAAAACCTAGAAACAGAAATACCATACAATCCAACAATCCTACTCCTAGGTATATATCATACAGAAATAAGACCCATGATATGACTATGCAAATCTATTTTCATTACAACATTATTCACAATAGCAAAAAGATGGAAAAACCTAAATGTCCATCAACAGATGACTGAATAAACAAAATGTGGTACATATCTACAATAGGATACTATGCAATGATAAAGAGTAATAATGAATCCAAGACACATCTTACTACTTGGATAAATCTAGAGGAGATTATGTTGAGTGGAATAAGTCAAATACAAAAGGACAAATATTATATGAGATCATCATCATAAAAGGTCAAGAATGGGTTTACACACAGGAAAAAAAATTATATATATATATATATAATTTGATGGTTACCAGTAAGGAAAGTGAGAAGCACTAACTAGACAGTAGACAAGAGTTAATTCTGGTGAAAGGAAAGGCAATACACAATATTGGAGAAGTGAACACAATGTGGCCAAGACAAAGGAAGACACTGAGAGGTTCACAAGAATAAAGGACAATTTTAATAAATGGAGCTCTGGTAGCATAGTGACTACGGTACTTGACGGCTAACCAGAAGGCTGGCGGTTCAAATCCACCAGCCACTCCTCGGAAGGAAGATGGGGCAATCTACTTCCCTAGTGATACTGCCTCGGAAACCCAAGGAGGGGTCGCTATGAGGCGGGTCCGACTCGGTGGCAAACAACAACAACAACATATTATATACAGTCCTTTAAGAGCAATAACAACATATGTATGCTAAATAGGCAAGGGAAGTCATATGAGAGTACACCCAGATACATATCTAGGTATGGTGGATATTTCCACATGTTGTTATTGTTAAGTGCCGTCAAGTCATCTCCAACTCATGTTGTTGTTGTTGTTATGTGCCGTCAAGTCAGCCCTGACTCATAGTGACCCCTCCTTGGGTTTCCGAGGCAGTATCACTACGGAAGTAGGATTGCCCAACCTTCCTTCCGAGGATTGGCTGGTGGGTTTGAACCGCCAGCCTTCTGGTTAGCAGTCAAGTGCCTTAGCCACTATGCTACCAGAGCTCCCAAAGCGACCTTATATACAACAGAACAAAACACTGCCCAGTCCTGTGGCAGCCTGAAAATCCTTGCTATACCTGAGCCCATCACTGCAGCCACTATGTCAATCTATCTTGTTGAGGGCCTTCCCCTTTTTCATTGACCCTCCATTTTACCAAGCATGATATCCTTCTCTAGGAAATGGTTCCTTCTGACAACATGACCAAAGCAGGTGAGACAAAGTCTGGCCATTCTCGCTTCCAAAGAGCATTCCGACTGCACTTCTTCCAGGATAGATTTGTTAGTTCTTTTAACAGTCCATGGTACTCTCAACATTCTTCACCAACACCACAACTCAAAAGCATCACCTCTTCTTCGATCTTCTGTATTCCTTGTCTGGCTCTCACAGGCATTAAGAGGCAATTGAAAATACCATGGCCTGGGTTAGGCACACCTTAGTCTTCAAGGAGCCATCTTTGCTCTTCAGCACTTGAAAGAGGTCTTCTGCAGCAGATTTGCCTAATGTAATACATCATCTGATGTCTTGACTGCTGCTTCCATTGTATGCAGTCCTTGACTACTTCAATCTTTTCTCTGTTTATCGTGATGCTGCTTATTGGTTCTGTTGTGAGGATTTTTGTGTTCTTTATATTGAAGTGTAATCCATACTGCAGACTGTAGTCTTCAATCTTCATCTGTAAGTACTTCAAGTCATCCTCACTTTCAGCAAGCAAAGTTGTATCATCTGCATATCGCAGGTTGTTAATGAGTCTTACTCCAATCCTGATGCCATGTTTTTCATATAAACCAGCTTCTTGGATTATTTGTTGAGCATACAGATTGAATAAGTATAGTGAAAGGATACAACCCTGATGCACTCTCTTCTTTATTTTAAACCCTGCAGTATCCCCCTTGTTCTGTTTGAATGACAATGTCCTGGTCTATGTACAGGTTCCTTATGAGTATAATTAAGTGTTCTGGAATTCCCATTCTTCTCAATGTTAGCCATAATTTGTTATGATCCACACAATTAAATGCTTTTACATAGTCAATAAAACCTAAGTAAACATCTTTCTGATGTTCTTTGCTTTCAGCCAAGATCCATCTAACATCAGCAATGTTATCTCTAGTTACACATCCTCTTCTGAATCCAGCTTGCATTTCTGGAAGTTCTCTGTCAATACACTACTGAAGCCATTTTTGAATTATCTTCAGTAAGATTTTATTTGCATGAGATATTAATGATACTGTTCTATAATTTCCACATTGTGTGGGATCACCTCTTTGGAATGGGTACAAATATGGATCTCTTCCAATCAGTTGGCCAGGTAGCCGTCTTCCAAATCTCTTGGCGTAGACAAGTGAGTGCCTCCAGTGTGACATCCATTTGTTGAAACATCTCAGTGGGTATTCTGTCAATTCCTGGAGGCTTGTTTTTCACCGGTTCTTTCAGTGCAGCTTTGATGTCTTCCTTCAATACCACTGGTTCTTAAGCATATGCCACCTCCTGAAATGGATGAACATCAACCAGTTCTTTTTGGTACAGTGACTCTGTGTATTTCTTCCATCTTCGTTTGATATTTCCTGTATCATTCAATATTTTGCTCATAGAATCTTTCAATATTGCAACTCAAGGCTTAAATTTTTTCTTCAGTTCTTTCAGCTTGAGAAATCCTGAGTGTGTTCTTTCTTTTTGGTTTTCTAACTCCAGATCTTTGCACATTTCATTATGATAATTGACTTTACCTTCTCGAGCTGCTCTTTGACATCTATTCAGTTCTTTTATCTTGTCATTTCTTCCATTTGCTTTAGCTACTCTTTGCTCAAGGGCAAGTTTCAGAGTCTCTTCCGATATCCATTTTGGTCTTTTCTTCCTTGCTTGTCTTTTTAGTGACCTTTTGCTTTCTTCATGGATAATGTTCATAATGTCATCCCACAATTCCTCTGGTTTTCAGTCATTGGTGTTCAGTGCATCAAATCTATTCTTTAGATGGTCTCTAAATTCAGAAGGCATATAATCAAGGTCATATTTTGGCTCTTGTGAACTTATTTTGTCTTCAACTTCATCTTGACCTTGCCTATGAGCAGCTGATGGTCTGTTCCACAATCAGCTCCTGCCCTTGCTTTGGCTGATATTGAGATTCTCCATCACCTCTTGCCACAGATGTAGTCAATCTGATTCTTGTGTATTCCATCTGGTGAAGTCCACAAGTATAGCCACCATTTGTGTTGCTGAAAAAAGCTGTTTGCAAGAATAAGTCATTGTTCTTGCAAAATTCTATCATGGGACCTCCAGCGTTATTTCTAGTTAGCCATATTTTCCAACTAATGGTGATTCTTCTTTGTTTCCAACTTTTGCATTCTAATCACCAGTGATAATCAACACATCTTGATTGCATGTTCAGACTGCAGTAGTTGGTAAAAATCTGCAATTTTCTCCTCTTTGGCTTTGGTGGTTGGTGCATATATTTGAATAATAGTATTAACTGGTCTTCCTTGTAGGCATATGGGTATTATCCTATCACTGACAGCACTGTACTTCAGAACAGATCTTGAAACATTCTTTATGATGATGAATGTCACACCTTCCTCTTCAATCTGTCATTCCCAGCATAGTAGATCATATGGTTGTCTGGTTCGAAATGGACAAAACCAATCCATTTCAGCTCACTAATGCCTAGGATATCAATCTTTCTGCATTCCATTTCATTTTTTACAACTTCCAATTTTCCTAGATTCATACTTCATACATTCTATGTTCTGATTATTGTTGTTGTTGTTATGTGCTGTCAAGTCTGCCCCAACTCATAGCGACCCTTCCTTGGGTTTCCGAGGCACTATCACTACAGAAATAGATTGGCCAACCTTCCTTCCGAGGAGTGGCTGGTGGGTTTGAACCGCCAGTCTTCTGGTTAGCAGTCAAGTGCCTTAGGCACTATGCTACCAGAGCTCCTTCTGATTATTAATGGATGATTATAACTGTTTCTTCCCATGTTGAGTCATGCCACATCAGCAAATGGAGGCCCCAAGAGCTTTGTTCCATCTACTTCATTAAGGTTGGCTCTCCTCTGAGAAGGCAGCTCTTTCCTAGTCATATTTTGAGTACCTTTTGACCTGAGCAGCTCATCTTCCAGCACTGTACAGGACAATGTTTCAGGGCTATTCATAAAGTTTTCACTGACCAATTTTTTGAGAAGTGGATGGCCCTTTCCTTCTTCCAAGTCTGTCTTAGTCTGGAAGCTCTGCTGAAACCTGTCCACCATGGGGACCCTGCTGGTATTTGAAATACTGGTGGCATAGCCTGCACCCTCACGGCAACATGCAAGGCATCACAGTATGACAAACTGACAGGTGAGTGGTGGTTAACATCAAGAGGCAAGGAGAAATCAACATACCCAATATTCTAAAGGCTCAGAGGCTCCAACTTCTCATTTGACCAACTAGATACTTACATAAGCATTGGCAGCTAACTTCCATCCAAACTGGACAACCAAGGTAATGGGATTTGGAACCCATTACTTTCTATGAGTAAGATCCCTACAGAAGTTGTAGGTTTATGAATGGGCATTGGTGCCCACACGATAGACCTCATCCATTAAACATCCATCTCTTAAAGTGGGGCAACTGCTATACCAAGCAGAGAAAATAGTTATGGATCCTACCTGCCAGTAGCTTTCAATTGGAACAAATTACAAGGTAATGATGGCACCTAATCCACAGGACACAACTGCCATAACACATGTAAAGAGCTCTGCCCGAGGCTTGGTTCATAGATTAGCAAAACAGATATCTTGTGTCCCTTGTCAAAACAGAAAAGCAAACCCAACTCATGGTGACCACATTTATAATAGAGTAGAACTGCTCCATAGGGTTTTCTTGCCTGCAATCTTTATAAAAGCAGATTTCCAGGCCTTTCTTCAAAAGTGCTGCTTGGTGGGTTCAAAATACCAACTTTAGGTTAGCATTCAAGAACAAACCATTTGTGCCACCCATGGTCCTTCCACTCCTTGTAATATCAGGTAAAAAAAAAAAAAAAAAAAAATCCATCAAAGAGGAGTTATTCCTTAAGGGCCACTGAACCTCTATTAAGAGTGATAGAGAAAAAAACTGGAAATGGGTAGTGACGATGGTTACACAACATGATGAACACAGTAAATGTCAATCAGTTGTACATGTAAATGTTTTGTGATATAGGTTTTCCCCACTATCCAAAAGTACAGCATTGCTATTAAACTTTTCAGAAACCAAAATGAGGTAAAGTGAAAAAGCAATTACCATTGATTTATATGGGAAAATTTTTTCAGCATTTCCAGACCCAAAAAAAAAATCCTACCGAATCATACCAAATAACACATAAGACTTAAAATAACACTAACATGTAGGAGCTCTGGTAGCATAATGCCTAAGGCACTAGACTGCTAACCAGAAGGCTAGCGGTTCAAAGCCACCAGCCACTCCTCAGAAGGAAGGTTGGGCAATCTACTTCCTTAGTGATACTGCCTTGGAAACCCAAGGAGGGGTCGCTATGAGTTGGGTCCGACTCAAAGGCACATAACAACAACAAACATGTAGTAAAAGCAGGAATTATATGATAAATACACCTTATAAAGTAGGAATAATTTTTGAACAGTGTAGTTCCTTGAGAAGGAGCTTGGCAATGTCACTCTCACTGCTCAGGTTTTGTGCTGCCTCTTTAAATGATGAAACTTAGTTTCACTTTTTGTCTTTTTTCATAAAAGCTAAAAACTTCTTAGGATCATTTCAGATAGGAGAAAACAAGTACTAATGTCTTTCATAAAGCAAAGTGGCATAAAGCAAACTTTTTACAAGAGAGGACACTAAAATTTAGGGAAAAACTACCTTTCCTACTAATAGTGCTTGGTCAAGCAAGAGGACTAGGGCAGGAGGAAGAAGCCACATGGTCGTCTATTGAGGCAAATTTACATCAACAAAAAATACATTCCTGGGCTCCTTCCCTTTGGTAGAGACATGTGCAGTTTCTGAATCTTGAATGACACTTGAACTTCCGGTCACTCCCTGTTTACTCATCTGCACAACCCACTCATTCATCAGAGGATGACTGAGCCTTGTGATGAGTCTCCTGCTCAGGCCCAAAAGAGGCAGGAGATGTGGAACAGATCTCCTTCCAGGAGTTCCCAGACTGCCCTTGCCAGTCACAGTGACTCCAAGCCTTGGCGCAGGCCTTGCCCTTCCTTGTCCCTACCTCCACCTCATCTACTCCTCCACTTTCATTCAACCAGAGGATGATATTGGGTGTGCCCTCTCATCAGGCTCTAGGCCAGGTGTTGAGGTTGTAATAGTCCCATCTCTCCTGGCACTTAGCATAAACAAGCAAGCAAATGAATAAACTAGATATTTTCTCATAGTGGTAAGTTCCATGGAGAAAATTGAGCAGACTATTGTCATTGGGATGGTTGGCAATTATTGTTAGTTGCTTTTAAGTCAACTCTAGTTCATGGCAACCTGATGTATAACAGAACAAAACATTGCCCACTCCTGCACTATCTTCATGGTCATTGATATGATTAAGTCTATTGTGGCTATTGTGTAAATCCATCTCATTGAGGTTTTCCCTCATTTTAGTTGACCCTTTACTTTACCAAAGGTTGGCAGAATGGGGATTAATTTATACCAGGGAAGGCCTCTCTGAGACAGTGACTCCTAAGTTGAGCCTGCATGATGAATTGCAAGAGCATTGCAGCACTGATCTCCTAAGGAGACATACTCAAAAGGAAACTGTAATAAAAAGAGAATCCATTTTACTAGTGAGAAATGAGGTATTTTTGTGACCTTATCAATATGGGACAGGGCTGGCCCATTGGAGACATGTCCAGGCCTCTAGCCCCAGCATGATTCACTACACCCTGCACCTTGTCCTCTGAGGCAGAGCTCTTTGATAGACTTAAGTCCAGGTGGGAAAATCTGTGCACCTTCAAGAAAAGAAAAAGAACATGACCAGCAAAATTAGGAAGAGACATCATCTCTGTGAGAGCACTCTGGTAGCTCAAGGTCAGCCTGATTTCTTTGAATGGTACCATATGCAGGAGACCACAGCCAGTGCTAGTTGCCAGCCAGCTCTGCCAATGCCTCCTGATAATTGGCACCTTCACTTTGGCTTGTGGGTGTGACCTCTATGGAGTATTAGGGTTCCATTCTCCAAAGAGGGACTGATTCAGGTATGATCAGGGTCTCCAGGGCTCTGGTCCCCTGGACTAATTGTCTTGCACATCCTAGTTTCCAGAAGATCCCTTTTTCCCTGCCACAAGGGAAAAGTGCCAGTCACATCACAGGCTTGGCTCAGAAGTAGCACTCCTCTCTTCCTGAGTGTTGCAGCTCCGTGTGGTTCCTGAGGTGATGAATGACCTTGATTTACATTGGTGATGAAATGGCTTTTAGTTCCTACCTTCTCATCCTTTAGTCACATTGCAATACAGCAGTCTATGGAACAGAAGTAGTTCCCAAGAGCCAGCTCAGGGAATTTCAAACACCTCCCAGGCTGGGCTAACCAAATGCAGAGTCACACAATCAGCCCAGGTGCCCAGAAATGCATGGCACACTGCCATCACAGGCTCAACACTGAGCATGTAGGAAAACTTTGAGGGTTGAGGCCAGAAGAGTAGGGCTAATTCCCAGCTCTCCCCTTACTGTGTGATTCTGGGCGATTGACTTAAGGTACTGTCTTAGCTTCACATCTGCATCTATAAAGTGGCAGTAAGTATATAAGTTGTGGAGGAATCAAGTGTGAAAATGACTGTGAAAGCACTTTGTGAGGTACAAAGCTCCATATTAATGATAGTTTTTCTGATTGGTTAAAAAATTCTTGATGATAGGTGAACTACTAAATATTTACCCAATGAGGTCCTGGGAGATGAGAACTGGCGTCCCTGAATCCAATTTTGGGTAATGGAAAGACAACTTCACAGTACAATGTTTTTAGTATATCAGCTGATTAACCTTTTTATATAAGTCCAAGATAAAGTCTGTTGCCTTCAAATTGATTCCGACCATGGCAACGCTATGTGTTACAGAGCAGAACTGCCTCGTATGTTTTATTTGGCTTTACAAAACCAGATTGCCAGGACTTTCTTTTTCAACTCTGCTGGATGCATTCTAACTGTCAACTTTCAGGTTAATAGTTGAGCACAAACCAAGGACCTTAAGTCCAAGATACAAAGCCCAAACCACATTGTAAATCTTTATAAGATGTCAGTCAATACCAATAGATATAAATATCATGATACATGATTTGTCCCAGAATAATGTCTCAGAAACCCAGAATATGAACTTAACACTGCACTGATGGATTGAACACACAGTGGTGAGATAATATGGGTAATCCTAACAGTGCTATCTAACTGCCATCTTGGCTCAGGCCATTTTCCCTCATGCAAATGTAGCTTCCAATTTAAACTAAGGAGGAAAAAAATTAACAAATGTTTCAAAGCTGTATGCCAAATCAGTGGCCAAAAATCATCCTGCCTCTGCTCAAAGGCTCTTGCCACTCACACTGGCCCAACCTCTTCAAAATACCTCTTCCTAAAAGAAATTGCTGAACTTTTCCCATTCCACTCTATCAACCAAAAAAGAGACAAGAGTGGGGTCCTTCCTCATCCACAGGTAACAAAATTGCCTAATTATGGTAACAAAAGACAAATCACCAAAGACTTGGGTGAATGGCAGTGGACTGGATAGAATATGATAAGCAGGCTGGGTTTTGCAAAAAAAAAAAAGTGTTCATTGCATTGCATTCATCATATTTGACTGGTCTCTTCTCCTGTATCATTAGCCAATATTACCAGAGACTTTCTTCAGCTCAGAGAGCAGGAATCTTATCCTCCTTAGAAAATAGAGGATTTGAGCACTGGAAATCTCAGGTGAATTCAAAACCAACTGCAGTAGACTATTCTGTCCTTCCTCTCTACCATCTGAGGGTTGTTTAGGAAATACTGATACCCAGCCCCCCTATGGAAACTCTGGTGGCATAGTGCCCAAGGCATTTGACTGCTAACTAGAAGGCTAGCAGTTCAAACCCACCAGCCACTCCTCAGAAGGAAGATTGGGCAATCTACTTCAGTAGAGATACTGCCTCAGAAACCCAAGGAGGGGTCACTATGGGTCAGATCTGACTTAACAACAGTGAATTTGGTTTTCTTTGTTAGTCCCCATATGCAGCCACCTAGAGGTAGGTATCTCAAATTCCACATGTCCAAAACATTCCTCTGGATTTCACCTCTAAACATTCTCTTCCCTGATCTTCTCTATCTTAATCAACAGCTCTATCTTCCAGACAATTGCTCAAGCGAAAACCTAGAAGTCATCCTTAATTCCTCCCTAATTCATACTCCACATCCAACCCATCAGAAAAGTATGTCAGCACCATCTTCACACTAAACTCTGAATCACGTTGTCTCTCCTTGAATTCAGAATCATGCATGGCCCACGGCCAGCAAGGTCACCTGATAAGACTAGGCCCCTGTAGACCTTTATCTCTTGCCCCTACATAGGCACAATGTCCTGCTTTGAAACCTTTGAACAGCCCACCCTTACTCTCCTCTCAGGGCATTTGCACCAACTGGTCCTCTTCCTGGAATACTTGTTCCCTGGTCTGACAACTTCTCATCATTTGGGATTAGCTCATAGAGGCTCCTTCTCTGATCTCCTGTGTCCTCACTCTTCTCCTTCTCTATAGCCAATCTCTATCACATTATGCATTTTTATTTTCCTTATGACAGATATGAGGCAATGATAATTCAGTGGTAGAATTCTTGTCTCCTTTGCAAGAGACTTGGGTTTGATTCCCAAGCAACGTAACTCAATTACAGCCACCACTCTTTTGTCAGTGGAGGCTTGCATGTTGCTGTGATGCTGAACAGATTTCAGCAGCGCTTCCAGAATAAGATGGACTGTGAAGAAACCTGATGATCTACTTCCAGAAATCAGGCAGCGAAAAACCTATGGATCACCACAATTCACAACTATTCATGGAGATGGTCAGAATTGGACAGCATTTTGTTCCATTATGCATGAGGATACCATGAGTGAGGGGCAACTTGACAGCAGCTAACAGCATGTATCACTACAGAAATTGTTTTTTTTTAATTTTACATGTTTACTACCAGTCTCCTCCAGTAGAATACATGTACTGTAGAGGCAGGGACCATATCTCTCTCACCTACCACTGTATCCCTGCTGCCTGGAAGGATTCCTGGACCAGAACAAGGTCATCACAAAGTATTTGACTACCTCCAAGAGATTATCAAGGAGTTCTGATAGTATAATGGTTAAGGCATTTGGCTGCTAACCAAAACATTGGTGGTTCAAACCCACTAGCGGCTCTGTGGAAGAAAAATGAGGCAATCTACTTCTGTAAAGACTTACAGCCTTGGAAACCCAGTTGAGGGTCACTATGAGTTGAAATTGACTCAATGGAAGTGAGTGAAAAGAGTGTATCATTCCAAGCAAATGTAGCATGTTGCAGTACATTGATGTTTCCCAGGGTCATCTATGGCCAATTTCAGCACCTCAGACCACAGAGCCCATGACTGAGGTCCAACCATTGTCTCTGTACCCTCTCAACACTGAAGGAGAAGCTTGCGCTTCTTCCACCTATGGCCTCCTTCCCCATAGAACCTGAGAGCTGGACAAGGTCCCAACCTCTGTGTCACAGCACCCCAGGCAAGAGAGCACCCTGCTTTCTTTCTTGGCCTACTCCCAGGATGGGCCAGCTCTTCAGTTTCCCCATCTGTAAGACAGGGACAAAGAATGCTTTGTCACCCCACCTACTTCTCACGGATGTTATGAAACAACTGTTTGCTCGGAAAACACTTTGAGCAACCTGGGTAAAAGGTGCCTGCGGCTCAGATGACGCAGCCACACTAATCCAGGCCAGGGAGGACCGTGCCAACCAGTCATCAGGTCACTGCCACACAGCCCAAGGGAGGGGAGGCTCAGGGGTTCAGCAGCTTCTTCCATGTCACCAGACCTGTTTTCGCACTGGGACCCAGGCCTGCCCATGAGGGTGTGAGCATTCCCAGGGCTGCCTGACCCACTGGTTTCAGCAGAATGTGAGCTCTCCCTGGATTTGAATGGGGGGCACTGTGTGCCTAGCCTGCTCTTTGTCAGAAAGGAGAGGTGAGAGTTACCTGTCTGAGCTCATGCCACATGGGGAAGGGCTGCAGCAGCTATGCCTGCCTGACAGGCAGGAGCTGGGAACAAAAGAGTGCAGTCTTGGCACCTTACCTGGGAGGGCAGATCTTAACCTGCAAGCATGCCAGCCCTTCACCATCTCCAGGGCATGGAACCTGTAGCAGTGGCAGCAGCCACCACATTACCATGACAACCATATTTGGCACACGTCGGTCCCTCTGCCCAGAAGAGGAGATGGCCCTGACACTGACCACTCAGACAGCAGAGCAGCCTGAGGTTGAGAAAGGAGAAGAGCCAAGATACCACCAGTTCAAGGGAGCTGTGGGCATGTCAGTTGTTAAGTCAACACTAGAGCTTTTGGTTCTACCTGGACTTTGCACGCAGAGCCCTAACAGGTCTCACCCTGCAGCACCCACCCAAGTGTTGCTGCTGCAAAATAAACCAGCCATTCTAATGAGGATGGTGAGGCACTGAGAAGACAGTGAACAACAGACAGCATGTACATGTAATTATAACTCTCCTGGATAGGAAGGGCTGCTATATACAGTACGTCTGCCTATTACTGATTATATTTATTTTAAAACAAAGATAGGACTGGGAAATATTCTGAAGATGAGTCAGAAGAAAAGTCCTGTGAAAGCAGAAGAGTGTCTCCTGAGGGTGTGTGTAATACACCACCATCCCAGCTTGACAGTGAGAAACCGGAGTGCCCAGCCATCCAGACCCCAGTAACACCTAATGATTGCTTTCCTAGCCCAGCGTTCCTTCATGTGAGGGCTTGAGCTGCATACCAAACTACAATCAATAGGGCAGTCACCTCTCTCGTGGACAGAGCTGGAGTTTTGGAGGCAAGCTGAAGCCCCTATTCCTGTGAAGACAGGGCGATTGGCATCTGCTGCCACATTAATTGGGAGGCAGCATTTCAGTTGAAACACAGCAAAGGTTTTTCCTTCATCAAAGGGAAAGCATTCTGACCAGATGGCTGAAATAAAAAGGCTTCCTTTCCAGCCTTCGTATAGCCACCAGTGTTATTAATAACAACACTGTGAATGCTACAATTCAAATGAGAACACCTAGAAACCAAAAATAGTTATCCACATGTCTAGTAGAACACTTGCACTCAGGAGGCGATTAGATAACTGTGCTGTCTAATTTCAGCTGGACGTGGGCTTCAGACACATGTGGGCTAACACCTACACCTCTGTGTGGGTTGGAAGTCTGCATATGGGATGTACACACTTGTTTCAGGAGACCTGTTCACCAGGCCCACTCAACCTTGCCACTGCCTCCTGGGCTGTGAGGGGACCAAGTGGCTGCCACACAAAGAGAAGGACACAACTCAAGGTGACACATCAGCCAAGGAAAGCAATTCAAAGTAACAGCATTCAAAATGGATTCTCCAGTGACTTTTTTAATAGTCACATTTGTTTTGTTTCTTTTCTTCCAGGAAGGCTGCACTGTTTTGGAAAAGGATGATGAGGGGGAAAATGTGAGTTCACTTCCTGCATCTTTTCAATAGCTCTCCACAGAGCAAGTTGATTCAGACTTGTGGCGACCCCATGTGTTACAGAGTAGAACTACTCCATAGGATTTTCTTGGCTCTAATCTTCATAGAAGCAATTCAGCAGGCTTTTCTTCCACTGAGCCACTAGGTATATTTGAACTGCCAACCTTTAGATTAGAAGCTGTTCACAAAGTGCTTGCACCAACCAGGGACCTTCACTATTGGGCCTACCCACTGCTGTTGAGTTGACTCCAATTCATAGTGACCCTATAGGACAGAGTGGAACTGCCCAATAGGATTTCCAAGTCTTTATGGAAGCAGACTGCCTCATCTTTCTCTTGCAAAAGGCTGGTGGATTTGAACCATAATCTTCCAGTTAGCAGCTGAGTGCTCAACCACTGTATCACCAGGACTAGAAACACAAAATTCCTGCTCTGAAGGAAGGAAGAACATACCATGTATGGAGAGTGTGTTCCCACTCAGCAGATGGGGTATGAGCACCCTTTGACAGATCAGGACCTGAAAAAGCAGTGCTTTGCCCTGAAAATTTGGCTAGTCAGGGGCAGAGTTTGGAATCAGCCCTATCAGTCATGCCCATAATTCCCTGATCAGTCCATAGATTGAAGGAATGATCCAGTTTTCGGATGAATGGCAAAAACACTGGTTTTGCCTCATATAGATCACACCCTGCCTCAAAGCTTAAGGGCTTGGCCACAGAGGAACC
This sequence comes from Orycteropus afer afer, assembly GCF_000298275.1. Classification (NCBI taxonomy): domain Eukaryota; kingdom Metazoa; phylum Chordata; class Mammalia; order Tubulidentata; family Orycteropodidae; genus Orycteropus; species Orycteropus afer. The sequence continues at coordinate 1,947,782 of NW_006921637.1, read as the reverse complement.
CTCCCTTCTAACCTCCTTGGCTTCCCCAGCCTCCCTCACCTCCCAAGGATGGTTTAAGGAGACAGTGAACCATCAGAAGTGAGGGCTGGGGATGAGAAGAAATAGGGGGATTTCTTGCCTACCTCACCAAAACTAAAGGTTGGCTTTGCTCAAGACAGGCTTGGTGTTTCTTTTTATGCTTTTATCTGATGTTAGCACAAGCATTTGCTAAGTGTTTATTGTATACCTGGCCCAGTCTGAAGGATCAAGACTACATAAGAAGCACAGAGCCTGCCCTCTGAAGGCTCACAGTGAAATAAAACAATGCAGTCTCCTAGGGGTTTCCAAGCACAGAAGCACCAGCCAAGACTGTTTACTACTCTTGGATTTCCCTGACGAAGTTGAGCAGTTCCAGCTTCAAAGGCAGTACTCCCTTCTGACCTCTTATTTCTGATTCTGCTGGGTCAAAATTTATCCAGTAGGATAGTGGATCCTGTAGATCCTAAGGGAAAGAAAAGTAGGGAGTTCATAACCAATTACTCTTCATAAGACTACATTCTGTTCCTAGGTCACATAAAGTAAATATTGAATGTATGACTTAGTGCATCTCCTTTCCTTTGATAGGTGGCCCTTTAGAGCTGCAACATAAATGATGACTCCAGGGCCCAAGAGATGGAGAACTGCCTTTTGGGTACAGTACAACTCACACCAGAGAATATCCAGATGACACCCGGAGACTCGACTTACCGGACCTCACAGGGCATGTAAAAGTCACAACTTCTCTCCAACACCTGTTTAAGTACAACATATCAGATGACTTTGTTCTTAGAGTTACATTTTAACTGACCAAGTTTAATAACAACTATGACTTATGGCCTTCTAAAATTGGCTGCAGAAAAATGAAATGAGGAAGAAGTAGTAGGAAAAATTCCACAAGTGAAGCCACTCTATATTATGCACAATTTCTGGGATTGTTTGTTTTTCCCCCTTTCCAATTTGTATGTGTGTGTGTGTGTTTGAATGGAAGAAAATATTTTCCAGATACACTGTCCTGGTATTCCCAAGCACCTATTTATGCCAAGTCTATGAAAGCAGCTGCAGACAGTGACTGAAAGGATTGCTCTGCCGTCTTGCTCTTCCAGAAATATTTCATTTCACACTCTGTCACCAGGACATGGACTTATGTCTTAAAACTCTGTAACTTTATGCATCACATACCTGAAGGAGGACAAAGCCAAGTAAGCTTGAGAAAACCGCTTACTATTCTAAGCTTTCATATCACACTTTCTATTTGTAAGGTGCTTTAGTGACATTTATTATGATCATTTTTAGTCAACTCAATATCCTCACACAGATACAAAAAAAAATTAAGCATTTCAAAATTCATTTCACAAATATCTGGATATCTCAGAAGGGCAGGGTGATTTCTGAATTGTTCAAAGCAGATGGTGGAGTCCTACACAGGTGAGGTTTTATCAGACGGTCTTTCCATTTACTCATTCTGGGTTCAGCAAAACCATCTTTTCCGTTGGCCAAAAGGCTATAGTCCCTTCCCCTAATTGCCCATGCTCTCCCCAACTTGTGCCCAGTGAGGAACTCTAGCCTCCATTGCTCTTGATTTCTCTCTGCCCACTTTCCAAGGCCTGGGGAAATCCTGAACACTGTCAGCCCCTGCACTCAAGTCCAAAGCCTCCCACTACTGCTCTCACTGGTCTAGGGTGGGGACTCCACTCACCTCCTCCCCCACCACAGGCTTAATGAAGACAATAATAACCTGCTTTGTAACTCTCCTGGGGGTGACTAATTGGTTCATCTTGGGAAGGCCCTTTGAAGATGAAAAGTCTGGTATTACTCATGAGGCTGAAGGCATCCACCTGCTCCAGCCTGGGCCTGAGTCAGCACAGATGACCTCCCACCCACGAGCAGTCTGGGCGATCTGCTCAGGGAACTACTCAAGGTCAAGTTTGGGAGAAGTGTGGAAAGCACATTTATCATCTATCCCAGGAAACCAAGAGGTTGTGGAGGGCCCTGTGGTATGTAGTCCATTCTGAATTTAGGAGCCATGTCTCATCAGCATTTGCATGGTTTAAGCCTCCAAATGGCACTGCAAAGAAGGAAGCACACATGGGGAGTATCAGTCAAGACAGTATTTTCTGATAATTTGGGAAAACACTTTTCTCACAGCTCATTCCTCCCAAGTGATTGCAGTGCTTTCTCTTTGCCTCCAGAGAAGGGACGCTGAGGGGTGGAGGGTAGCACTGTGGAGCCTGTAGTCTAGGGTGGAAGGCTGGTGACAGCTGTGCTTTCTCTTTTTCTCTACCTCATGGGTCTGCAAAGTTTGTGACCCACTCGTCTCCCTGAGGAAGAGGAAGTCGTTGAAAAAATGAGGAACCAGAGGCCAAAACAAGTGGATGGAAGGCAAAGGTTATTTAAGACCACGCCCCCACCCACCCTTGACCTGGTTGAGGAGGATGGCAGCTAAAACACCAAGAACAGAAACAGTGGCAGCTAAAACACCAAGAACAGAAAGCCTTTAAGCTGTGCTACATGGTGCCAAGATTCTACTTGACAGACCCCACTTCCTGCACTCGCTGCACATTCCTCCCATTCCTTTGGTGCACCTTCTCCCACTGGTTCTCTCTGCTTAACCGTGTTTCTCTCTCTCCCACTGTTATTTTTTTCTTTCTTCTAGAAAACAAGTCATGTAACCAGGAGGACTTCATGCACCTCTGCTTTCTCATTTAGAGTCCCATGTTCTAAGTTTTTCATGGACTTTTTTCTTCTTCTAAATATAGAAGAAGCCGTAGCCTGGAACTCCAGATACTCCCAAACCACTCAAAATTATAACAATCCAAAAAACAGGATGAAGGGATGAGGTGGGAGGGCAGGGAAGAGGGCGGATGGGTTACTAAATCTTAGCTTCTAGCAGGGGACAGATTTTCAGGTGATGGAAAGTACAATAGCAGTAACAGGCTACGAAATGATTTTGTTCTGTTTTGAAGGAGGAAGGTGGAAATGACAGTTTGGAGATTAGAACAGGGGAAGAACAGTTTCAGAGGAACCAGCCTCTGTTCTCCAGTTGTAACAGTGCCATCAAGTGGCCCAATGAGCAGATGCAAGGCCCAACCTTGGGAAACACTGAGCCGATGAGCCAACCCACACAAAGAGAAGGGCCAGCAGTCTTCACAAAGGGCAGCTACTCTAGCATCCTGCTAATAACCAATGGCCAGCCTCTGCCTTCTGCCAAACACCTTTCCCTGGAATCATTCTACAAGAAGGTGAGGAAGATATTTCCCAAGTGTATGTATAATAACTTAAATTGATTTGCCAAGTTCATTTAAGGTGCTTAGTGTGGCATTTTGCCCACACATGGAAGTATCACTTTGAGGTGTTAGGACAAAACTCAGAGTCCCATAAGAAGCATTGAATACATGTGCAAATTGAGACATGGTCAGTGACCAGAGCAAACTTGTTTGTGCCACCAGAACCCTTGTCTGTGTTCAGAGGAGAACTCAGGACAGAGGTCTGGACGCTGGGCAAGACTAGTTATTGTGAGCACACCAGAGGGAGGTTTGCCAGAATGCTACCAGCTAAACTTCTGACCAGGAACACAAGTGTTTCTCTGTCATTTCACTCATTTTTGTTTTATTTTTATTTTTAAAAAAATCTGCAAATCAAAATTAACTTACCTTGTAGGTGCTGTCAAGTCTATTTCAACTCATATCAACCTTACGTGACAGAGTAGATATGCCTTATAGGGCTTTATTGGCTACAATTTTTATGGGAGCAGATCTCCAGGTCTTTCTACCAGAGAGTCATGCCACTGGGGCTCTTTTATTCACCTTAGAAATATTTAAATAAAAAAAAAAAAAATTCCTATGCAATTGATTCCAACTCATGGTAACCCTATATTTTTGGTTAGTACCTGAGTGCTGAACTGTTTGAGCCACCCAGGTGGCCTAGAAATACTAAGGCTTTAGTTTTTTCCTAAAGAAAAGAATTTTATATATATATATATATATATATACTTTCTTAGCAATTGTGTGGTTGGTTAACTGGGAATGAGGAGGAGGAGAAGAAGGGGTAGTAAGAACATTCCACTATGAGTCTGGGGCCCTGGATGTTGGTCTAAGCCCTGACATGAAGTCACTTGTATACCTCTGAGGAGGTGATATCACTCTCTAGGCCTCATGATTCTCATATGTAAAAATGAGTGGAACTAGATCCTTGGTTTTCTTTTTTATTTAATTGTTGTAAAGTTATAAATGACACATTGGCCAACTCAGTATTTTTCATGTGTATAAGTTAATAATAATAATAAGGGATTTTACAAATGAAGTAACTGAAATTACAGTAAATAGACCCACTTTTCTATGTTGCTGTTATTGTTAGGTACATAATAAGTAGATCCAGGATTTCAAACCCATGTCCTCTGACTCCAGAGCACAGATGTATATCCATGAAACTATCTTCCCTGCAATCCATGGTTTTCAAAACTGTGCTCCTCAGGCCTGAGGCAAGAAGTGCTGATTAGATGGGCCTCTGTCCCTCCTGATACACACACTCCCTTTACAACAGAGCTCTGCTTGTACCAGTCATTCATGGTTCGCTTTCAGATGTTTATTTAAACACAGCATTCTATGGTATTGTAACCACTTTTGCAGGTGTCTTCACTGCCCATGACTCTCAGAACTATGCACCATGCTGACAGAGTGACCAGATGAGTACTAGTCTGGAATCTTACTGTCCTTGCTGCACCGTGTCCCTGAGCACCACATTCTTTTATAATTAAGTTCCCCTGTTTCCATTAGGCTTGTTTAAAAGGGCCTCTGATAAAATTTTAGGAAGTGCTAAACAAGATCCTCTAAAAGCTTCTTCCTGGCACTTCTTGTTGTTGTTGTTAAGTGCCATCGAGTCGGCCCTGGCACTAAGGAACAATAAATGGGTCAGATCAGCATGGTCTTGTTGTGAAAACATCCCCCTCCCCAGAGCCACATTATGTTTTTTAAAAAATAAAGGGTGATTTCTAAATAGACTATGTAATCTTATGTGTAGGAGCTCTGGTAGCATAGTGGCTAAGACACTTGCCTGCTAACCAGACGGCTGGCAGTTCAAACCCACCAGCCACTCCTCAGGAGGAAGGTTGGGCAATCCTACTTCCATAGTGATACTGCCTCGGAAACCCAAGGAGGGGTCGCTATGAGTCGGGTTTGACTCGACGGCACATAACAACAACAACAACAACAATCTTATGTGTTAGAATGTTTAATATAGGCGGTAAGAGGGGACAGTGGGGAGATATTGCTTAAGGAGCACTGAGTTTCTGTTAAGAGTGATGAAAAACATTTGGAAATGGATAGTAGAAATAGTTGCACAACATGGTGAATGTAATTAATATCACTGAATTGAACATGCAAGAATGGTTAAAATGGCAAATGTTTTGTTGTATATACACCACCATAGTAAAAATTTTTTAAGTAAAATAAATTTTAATTTCAGTAACATTTTATTGTTCATAACTACTTAAACTACATTTATCAATAGTACCTCACACTTTAATTTATTTGTTCTGAAATCTTCAAGGAATTACTTATGTATCCATACATATGCTATTTCATTCATTCCTCAACTTACTCATTTTCTTAGGTACTCAAAGATTTAGCAAAGAAATAGAAGGCAAAAATCCCTTTTCTAAGAGCATACAGGGTGGAATTTAAAGACATAATTTCAAGTGTATATTTCTTAAAATGGATGGATTTTCTTACATTAAACCAACCTGTGCATCAGCTCAAAACAGATCAAAAAGTCTCACATTCTCAGTTTGAGAAAAGGTCTTCAAGTTACTTCAGCCCAGTATTTGTCAAATTTGGGTCACAACACAATGGTGGACCCTAATATCAACTTACTAAATCACAATCAGCATTTCAGAATTTAAAAAAAAATCAGTGTGTGTCACATGCAGTAAAGTTACATATTAGCTTGTAAAAAATGATTTATGTAAATGTGTGTGTGCCCTGCAGCAAATGTCAAATGTATGTCTCACTGTGGGTCTCAAGTCTGACAGTCAGGACTATAGCCCAACAATTCTATTCTCTCTCCTTTTTCTCCTCATTTACCCCAACACAAACACACATGCACATGTATAAATGCACCCAAGGACACCTCCACATCATCCTACTAGTTGCTGTCAAGTCATATCCAACTTGTGGCACCCTCATGTATACAGAGTAGAATTGCTCCATGGAGTTTTCACGGCTGGAACCTTTTGCAAGCAGATCACCAGCCTGTTTTCCAAAATGTCTCTGCATGGACTTGAACTTCCAACCTTTTGATTAGCAGCCAAGTATGTTAACTGTTTGCACTGCCCAGGGACATCATCCTATTCACCTGCAATTTCAGAAATAGCCTGAATAGTGGCTGAATAGCCTGAATAGCCACTATCCAGGAATTTTGGAGATTGACTAAATCACTGATTTTCTTTCCTCATCAAGTTACCTCTACAATTCTCAACTTGCATCTGTTTTGGTTTGGGGTTTTTTGAGGAGGAAATGGTGACTGCTGGGATTGGCATAGCCTGGAAAAGCAGCTTTGATCCCTTCATTACTTTTGATGGCACTAATGTTGGACATGCAGGATGGGCGCTGTCCAGTAACTATTATTATTATAGTTACAAAGAGTTATAAAAGATGCTCCCACTTCATTGCATTAAACCTTTGGCAGTACCAACTTTGACAGCCATGACGATGTCTACAAAACAACAGAGAACCTGGTTGAAAAGTAGAAATGTGTTCTTTGTGTGTGTGTATGTTCTTCACTTTTTTTTAACTTTTTATTGTGATTTGGGTGAAAGTTTATAGAGCAAATCAGTTAGAAATGTGTTCTTTCAAGTGGCTTTTCTGTTTGATTGCTTACCTGACACAAAATAACCACTTTACCTAACATTTTGGGGTTTCCCCCACTGAAATGACTGAGGCATGGGATTGTTTTTGACATAGTATAGACTCTTCCTACTCAAAGCATGGCAGGGACCAGTACCACTGGCATCACCTAGGAGCTTGTTAGAAAGGCAGAGTCTCAAACCACACTCCCACCATAATGAATGAAAATCTGCATTTTAACAAGGCACCCAAGAGATTTGTATGTATGTTAAAGTTTGAGGAACTCCCATATAGACAAGCAATTCAGAAATGCTGGTCCACTAACTGACACTGGGCTGTGGCAAAATGTCAGTGTGAGATCTGTCCTTTCTTGAGAAGGACTGTTTGTCACTCTGATTTTATTGCCTTTCTATTGCTATGTGTTAGCTACTCTTGAATCACCTGTGACTCATGACAATCCCATGCATGAGGAAGCAAAACACTGTCCCTGCACTATCCCCATGATCGGTTGCAGGTTGTATCATTGTGATCCACAGGGTTTTCATTAGCTGACTTTTGGAAGTAAATCACCGGGTCCTTCTTCCTAGTATGTCTTAGTCTGGAAGCTTCATTTAATCATTTATTCATTTATTTCAAGGAAATGGCTCACGCAATTGTAGAAGCTGGCAAGCCCTGTATCCATGGGTTAAGCAGCATGCTGGAGGCTTTTCCTTACTCATGTGGTCGTGGGCACTGACACATCCAAAATCTGCAGGTCAGGTGGCAACCTAATGGCTCACAGAGTTGTGGACTTGGAAAATCCAAAATCTGCAGGTCACTGGATAGGCAAAGCACTACTAAAGAAGAAGAACAAAGTAGGAGGCCTCACTCTCATTGATCTCAAAACTTACTATATGCCATGAGTCAATGACACACACATAGACCAATGGAACAAAATTGAGAACCTAGAAATAAATCCATCCATGTATGGACATATGATCTTTGACAAAGGACCAAAATCAATTAAATGGGGAAGAAATAGTCTCTTTAACAAATGGCTCACAAAATTGGATATCCATTTGCAGAAAAATGAAACAGGATCCATACCTTTCACCATACACAAAAATTAACTCAAGGTGAATCAAAGACCTAAATGTAAAACTGAAAACTATAAAGATCATCAAAGAACAAATAGAGCAAACTTAGGAGCCCTAACACATGGCACAAATACATTATCAAACGTAACTAGATATGCATAAACAGCAGAAGACAAACTAGATGACTGGGACCTCCTAAAAATTAAATATTTATGCACATCAAAAGATTTCACCAATGATACATAGGTTGATCAAATATGTCTAGATAAAAGGGAATATACCCATGACCATATATAATTGTGGCAGATAATATTTCCACATACATATTTATAAGTGCTATATAAGGATGTCCATATATATATAATAGAGCTAACAGAGGGCAAAGTTATGATAATTTCTTAGCCACAACCATACACACTGAGAGAGCAAGTTATTGTGCCCATGGGCTCAGGACCATGGTCACAGGTGACATCAAGCTCAATTAGCATACCATACTACACAAAAACATTGTTCTACATCCTACTTTGGTAACTAGAGACTGGGATCTTAAAAGCTTGAAAGCAGCCATCTAAGGTGCAACAATTGGTCTCTCGTCATCTGGAGCAAAGAAGCATGAAGAAAACAAAGACCCATAGAAACAATTAGTCCAAAGGACAAATAAACATGCCAAAGTCAGCCTATATGACCATGAAACCAGAACAACTAGATGGTGCTGGGCTATCACTGTCAACCACTTGGAAAGGGATCAGTGTGAGAGATTCTGGATAGAATAGGAGAAAAATATGATACAAACCTCAAAATCATTAAAAAAGACCAGGCTTACAGATCTCATAGAGGCTGCTGAAACTCCTGACACTATGGCCTCTAGTCACACGTCAGGGCTGAAATTGAACTCACTCTTGTGGCTTCCAGCCAAACAATGTTGTTGTTATGCGCTGTCTAGTCAGTCCAACTCATAGCAACCCCTCTTTAGGTTTCCCAGGCGGTATCACTACAGAAGTAGATTGCCCAACCTTCCTTCTGAGGAGTGGTTGGTGGGCCAGCCTTGCCAAATAATAAAACAATAGACAGGTAAATAAGGTGAACATTCACACCACATAGATATATACCTTAGAACAATCAACCATGAGAAATAAGAAGGGCAGTATTTGCACAGGGAGATAACTCAGAGGGCAGGTACACATAGGAAGGGACATAGGGAAAAGGTAACCACAGAGAGGAAGTGGGAAGAGAGCTGTTATGAGTATTGCAATCAATACCATGAAAAAAAAAAAGTGTATGAACTGTTGTATGGAAAATGAATTTTCTCTGTCAACTTTCACCTAAATCAAAATTTAAAACACAATAATAATGATATAAAATTTAAAAAAAGAAAAAACTTCATAAACAGAGTAAAAAGAATACTTGTTGTTCTTGTTAGGTGTCATCAAGTCAGCTCTGACTCATAGCAACCCTTTGTACAACAGAACAAAACACTGACCCATCCTGCACCAGCCTCACAATCCCTAAAATACCTAAGCCCACCATTGCAGCCACTGTGTCAATCTACCTTATCAAGGAACTTCCCCTTTTTCGCTGACCTTCCACTTTACCAATCATAACACCCTTGTCCAGGGAATGGTCCCTTCTGACAAGATGACCAAAGTAGGTAAGAGGAAGTCTGGCCATTCTTGCTTCCAAGGAGCATTCCAGCTGCACTTCTTCTAGGACAGATTTGGTAGTTCTTCTGCCAGTCCATAGTACTTTCAGTATTCTTCACCAAAACCACAAATCAAAAGCATCAACTCTTCTTCAGCCTTCCTTATTCATTGTCCAGCTTTCACATGCATATGAGGTGATTGAAAACACCATGGCTTGCCCCTAGGACATGATGGGCCTTGAGACCAGAAGAACTAGATGGTGCCCGGCTACTAATGTCAACCACTTGGGAAAGGCTCAAAACTGGAGATCCGGGATAGAGTGGGAAGAAAAACGTGGAACAAAATCCAAAAACTCAATAATGACCAGAATTATTGGTCAGATGGAGTCTGCTGGGACCCACAATAGTATGGCCCTGGGATACACTTTGGGCCTGGAATAGAACTCACTCCCAGGGGCTGGCTCTCAGCCCAATAGTAAATAAGACGTACACACAGACCACTCAACCTAGGGTGATGCACACACACACTCTATGGAGAGGCTTCCCTTGGAGCAACTGACCACAGGGCACTAGAGGGGCAACATTCACACAGAGGAAATGCAGGACACACAGGAGTGCATAACTATGAGGGGCATGAGGGGAGTGGGGGTTACTGGGCAAGGAGGGGAGGGGACTGGGCTAGCGTTGGGGATGGTAATTGGGGAGTGAAACCAAATGTACACAAAATGTTGAATGTAAAACAAGCTCTGGGAGCTCCTGTAAGATGGCAGAATAGGCAGAAATACTGCACAGACACTCTTTAACAAAGAAAAGAGGAACCAATTAACATGGATACAGAAGATAATCCTGTACCCCTGAGTCTTGAAGGAACAGATATAGAAGTGGACTAAGGTCCAACTAGCAGAAGAATTTGCATGAAAACACCAAAAAAGGAGACAAATGGAGCTGTGGTCTAGCAGCAATCCTCATGCCACAGGCAGCATGGATATTGCAAGTAGTGGTTGGACCTAAGAATTAACCTAAAAATAGGCCCTGTTAGCCAGGGACTGCACAGAGGACTGCTCTGGTGGCTGGTGAATAGAAGGGGAAGCAGCAAAGAGGAAGTTGGACTGAGTTGTAGACTTTTCTCTGTCTGGAGGGTGCAGCCATTTTGAATGTTTACAAGTGGCTTGACCATTATGGATATTTAAAGGGACAGCATTCTCCCAGATTCCAGGGACTTAAGAACAAGTTCCACTGGCCAGGAACCCCAAGGACATTCCACACCTCGAAAACTGGAAATGTCAATGATAACAACCAAAAACAGCCTGACTCACCCATGGCTGCTCTTCATAAACAGTTAACAGAGATCTAAATAAAATAATGCCACAATGTCTTGGAGACAACAGACCATCACAAACCACACAAAGAAGCAGGATAAAGTGGTAGAAACAAGGGAGCAGGATACAGACCCAGAACACATCCCTGAGGAAGAAGCAGCATTGGAACTCTCTGATAAGGAATTCAAAAGAATTATATTTAGGTATCTTCCAAGAATTGAGAGACAGAGCAAAGAAAACCAGGACAAAACCCTAGAAGAACTACGGAAGAAAATAGAAAACAAAATGACAAAATAAATGAAAAACTAGAAATGATTCTAAAGCTACAGAGAGAAATCCAGAAGATTAATATTAAATTGTCAGAAATAGATAACATATTGGAAGGACAAAGGAGTAGATTGATGCAATGGAAGACAGAATTAATGACATTGAAGACAAATACCTGAATACTTCTTTGGAAAGGGATCAATCAGAAAAAAAATCAAAATAAAATGAAGAAAGCCTAAAGTTCAGGTGGGATACCATCAAAAAGAATTCCAGAACAGGAAGAGAAAAATAAAACCACTGAGAAAATTGTCCAAGATTTTTTGGGGGAGAACTTCCTGAATATGATGAAAGAGGAGAATATATCCATTCAGGAAGTCCAACGAACCCCAAACAGGATAGACCCCAAAAGAAAAATACCAAGACATATCATCATCAAGCTCACCAAAACCAAAGACAAAGAAAGAATCCTGAAAGCAGCATGGGAAAAACAAAAAGTTACTTGTGAGAGGGCAATGGGATGATATATATATATGTATGTATATATATATATATATATGTATGTATATATATATATATATATAACCCTGAAAGAGAAAAATTTTCAACCAAGAATTATATACCCAGCAAAATAGTGCCTTAATGTGATGGTAAAATTCTGAGATTTCCAGATAAGCAGAAACTAAGGGAATTTGTTAAAGCCAGACCAATATTACAAAAGATACTAAAAGGGAGTCCTTTGAACAGAGAACCAAAAATAGCAAATAACAACCGACCATTAATACACAAGATGACATAACCCAGAAACCACAGCTATGGCCATATCCAAAGTAAAATGAGCTTACAAGATTGTAAACAGGGAACCAGAGACATCAATTAGCAAGTGAGGACAATTATAAACCAAAAAGAGAGAAAATACTGTGTAGTTACAGAAATTCTGAATGGCAAGGACATCAAGAGAGTTGCAAGATAGAATGAACTATTCTAATCTTGGGGAGAAAATTATAAATCACAGGCTAACCTCAAAGAAAAATGATAAACCTTCACATCATAATAAAAAAGAGGACAAGCACAATTATTCAGCAAACACTAAAACAACAGCAATAAAGGAAATGATAACACGCACAATTTATAAACATAATGAGCTCAGCACAGAAAATAATATGGAACAAAGAAATGAGGGATGCCATGATAAAACATATAACAAAATGACAGCAACAAATTCATACTTGTTGATAATTACACTGAATGTTAATAGATTAAATGCACTACTCAAAAGACGGAGAGTTGCAGATTGGATAAGAAAACAAAACCCATCAATATGCTGTCTACAAGAGACACACCTTAGAGACAAAGACAAAAATAGACTAAAAATCAAAGGTTGGAAAAAGATATATCAAGCAAATGGCAACCATAAAAGAGCAGTAATGACAATATTAATTTCTGATCAAATTGACTTTAAGATGAAAACCACCATATGAGATAAGGAAAGACATTACATAATGATTAAAGGATCAATTGAACATGAAGATATAACCATAATAAAAATCTATGGACCCAATGAAAAAGCCCCAAAATACATAAATGAGACTTTAAAAGAGCTGTAAAGTCAAATGGATGACACCACAGTCATAGTAGGAGTCTTTAATACACCACTTCTTGAACAATTTCTCTTAGAAAGATCAGCATGAGGCCGGTCCCCATGAGGCGGAGGTCAAAGATGTCCCAAATGTCCAAACTACCATGCCACTCCATCATTTCAGACATTAACTCCTCCTCCTCCTCCTCCCAGTAATTTCCCCAGTCTTAGGGTTCTGTATTTCACT
>NW_006921637.1:1926649-1928286 GCF_000298275.1 Orycteropus afer afer | reverse complement strand
TCATCCCACAATTCTTCTGGTTTTCAGTCATTGGTGTTCAATGCATCAAATCTATTCTTTAGATGGTCTCTAAATTCAGGAGGGATATATTCTAGATCATATTTTGGCTCTCGTGGACTTGTTTTAATTGTCTTTAGCTTCAACTTGAACTTGCATATGAGCAATTAATGCTCTGTTCCACAATCAGCTCCTGGCCTTGTTTTGGCTGAAGATACTGAGGTTCTCCATCAACTCTTTCCACAGATGTAGTCAATCTGATTCCCATGTGTTCCATCTGGTGACGTCCATGTGTATAGTTGCATTTATGTTGTTGAAAAAAGGTATTTGCAATGAATAAGTCATTAGTCTTACAAAATTCTATTATGCAATCTCTGGTGTCATTTCTATCACCAAGGCCATATTTTCCAATTATCAGTGATTCTTCTTTGTTTCCAACTTTTGCTTTCCAATCACCAATAATAATCAATACATCTTGATTGCATGTTTGTTCAATTTCTGACTGCAGAAGTTGGTTAAAAATCTTCAACTTCACTTTGGTTGTTGGTGCATAAATTTGAATAATAGTAGTAGTAACTGATCTTCCTTGGAGACTTATGGATATTATCCTATCACTGACGGCATTGTACTTCAAGGTACATCTTGAAATATTTTTTTGTGATGATGAATGGCATGCCTTTCCTTTTCAATTTGTCAATCTCAGCATAGTAGATCATATGGAATAGATCTTGGGCTATTGATGGTGATTCTGTCTTCCTCTTATGTGGTTAGAGGAGATCAGAAAATGCAGCCTCCTTGCCCCTTTAGCCGGATTCCATCCTTTTCTATATCCTGGAATGATTTGAGTAGGATTGGTGTCAGGTCTTTTCTGAACATTTGGTAGAATTCTCCAGTGAAACCATCTGAGTCAGGGCATTTTTTCATTGGTAATTTTTTTATGACCTGTTCAATTTCTTCTTTTGGTATGGGTCTGTTCAACTCTTCCACCTCAGTCTGTGTTAGTTTAGGTAAATAGCATGTTTCTAGAAATCTGTCCATTTCTTCTAGGTTCTCAAATTTGTTAAAGTACATTCTTCATAGTATCCTGATATTGTCCTTTTTATTTCAGTTGGTTCTGTTCTGATGTGGTCCAATTCATTTCTAATTCATGTTATTTGTATTCTCTCCATATTTTCCTTTGTTAAATTTGCCAGTGGTTTATTAATTTTATTAATCTTTTCAAAAAACCAACTTCTAGTCTTGTTGAGGGATCTCTGGTAGCATAGTGCCTAAGGCACTTGACTGCTAACCAGAAGGCTAGTGGTTCAAACCCACCAGCCACTCCTTGGAAAGAAGGTTGGGTAATCTACTTCCGTAGTGATACCACCTCAGAAACCCAAGGAGGGGTCACCATGAGTCAGGTCCGACTCCATGGCACATAACAATAAAACGTCTTGTTGACTTTTTTATATTGTCTTTCTATTTTCTGTTTCACTTATTTCTGCTCAAATCCTTATTATTTCTTTTCTTCTGGTGATTGTAGGCTTTTTCATTGGGGATGTTGGGTTAAGGTGTTGATTTTGGCTCTTTCTTCTTTTTTGATGTGTGCATTTATTGCTATAAATTGGCCTCTGATCACTGCTTTTGCTGTGTCCCAAAGA
>NW_006921637.1:1915692-1926549 GCF_000298275.1 Orycteropus afer afer | reverse complement strand
AGTTGTTTTTAAAGAGGGTGTTATTCTGTTTCCATGTGTTTGCTCTTTTTCTATTAACCTTCCTATTGTTCATTTCTAATTTTATAGCATTGTGATCTGAGAAGATGCTTTGCAGTGTTTCAATGTTTTTAAATTTATTAAGGCTTGCTTTATGGCCTAATATATGGTCTATCATGGAGAATGTTCCACATGCACTGGAAAAGAATGTATAATGTGCTATTGTTGGGTTAAGTGCTTTGTAGATGTGCATGAGGTCAAGTTGGTGGATTGTATTTTTTAGCTCTTCAGAGCCTTTATTGAGTTTCTTTCCAGTTGTTCTATCTTTCAATGAAAATGGTGGATTAAAGTCTCCTACTATGACTGTGGAGTCATCTATTTGTCTTTTCAATTCTGTTAAAGTCTGATTTATATATTTTGGGGCTCTTTCATTGGGTACATAGATACTTATTATGGTTATGTCCTCTTGTTCAATTGATCCTTTCATCATTACATAACATTCTTCCTTGTCTTTTATAGTGGTTTTTGTCTTAAAGTCAATTTTATCAGAAACTAATATTGCCACTCCTGCTCTTGATTGTCATTTGCTTGATGTATCTTTTTTCAACCTTTGATTTTTAGTCTATTTTGTCTTTGTCTCTAAGGTATGTTATAGCATAATGATGGGTTATGTTTTCTTATACAGTCTGCAACTCTCTGTCTCTTGAGTGGTGTGTTTAATTCATTTACATTCAGTGTAATTATTAACAAGTATGAATTTGTTGCTGTCATTTTGTTATGTTTTTTCATGGTGTTGTTGATTTCTTTGTTCCATACAATTTTCCATGCTGAGTTCATTTTGTTTATAAATCATGTTATCACTTCCTTCATTGCTACTGTTTTAGTATTTGTTAAATATTTGTACCTTGTCCCCTTTTTTATTTATTTTTCATCAGCCACTCCTCAGAAGGAAGGTTGGGCAATCTACTTCCGTAGTGATATCACCTTGAAACTCAAGGAGGGGTCACAATGGGTCAGACCTGACTTGATGGCAGTGGGTTTCATTTACTTATTTATTTATTTTTATTGTACTTTAGGTGCAAGGTTACAGAGCAGAGTTTGTTTTACATTCAACACAATGTGTACATTTGGTTTCACTCCCCAGTTACCATCTCCAACCCTAACCAACTCTCCTCCCTGCCCTGCCCAGTAACACCCCTGTGCCCCTCATAGCTATGCACTCCTGTGTGTACTGCATTTCCTCCATGTGAATGTTGCCACTCTGATATCCTGTGGTCAATTGCTCCAAGGGATGCATCTCCATAGAGTATGTGGGTGTGTCACTCTGGGTTGAGTGGTGTCCCCCTTTTTATTGTGTCATAAAGGTTTATCATTTCTCTTTGAGGTTATCCTGTGATTTATAATTTTCTCCCTGAGTTTAGAACAGTCCATTCTATCTTGCTATTCTCTTGACTTCTTCACCATTTAGAAGTTCTGTAACTACACTATTGTTTCCCTCTTTTTGGTTTGTCATTGTCCTCATTTGCCAATTGATGTCTCTGGTTCCCTATTTACAATCTAAATCTTGTAAGCTCATTTTACTTTGGATACTTCCATAACTGGGTTGGTCTCTGGGGTATGTCATCATGTGTGTTAATGGTCAGTTGTTGTTTGCTGCTGTTGGTTCTCTGTCCAAAGAACTCCCTTTAGCATCTCTTGTAAAGTTAGTTCTATTTAAACAAATTCCCTTAATTTCTGTTTCTCTGGAATTGTCCTAATTTCACCATTACATTTGAGGGACAATTTTGCTAGGTATATAATTCTTGGTAGGAAATTTTTCTCTTTCAGGGTTTTATATATATCATCCCACTGCCTTCTCACCTGCATGGTTTCTTCTGAGAAAGTAGAGCTTAGTCTTATTGGTTGCTCTTTGTAGTTAACTTTTCTTTTTTCCCATGCTTCTTTCAGGATTCTTTCTATGTCTTTGGCTTTGGTGAGTTTGATTATGATATGTCCTAGTGATTTTCTTTTGGGGTCTGTCCTGTTTGGGGTTCATTGGACTCCTTGAATGGATATATTTTCATCTTTAATCATATCAGGGAAATTTTCTTCCAACAAATCTTCCACCATTTTCTCTGTGGTTTTATTGGGCTCTTCCTGTTCTGGAATTCTGAATACACATAGGTTATTCCTTTTGATGGTATCCCCAATGAATCATAGGCTTTTTTTCATTTTGTTTTGATCTCTTTTCTGACTGATCCCTTTCCAAAGAAGTATTGAAGTATTTACCTTCAATCCCACTAATTCTGTCTTCCACTGATTCTATTCTACTTTTTACCCTCTCAATGTGTTATCTATTTCTGAAACTTTAGTATTAATCTTCTGGATTTCTATCTGCAGATTTTTTATTATATCTAATTTTTTATTTATTTTGTCATTTTGTTCTTGTATTTTCTTCCAAAATTGTTCTAGGATTTTGTCTGTGTTTTCTTTAATTTCGTCAGTGTTTTCCTTGATCTGTCTCTCAAACCGTTGAAGGTACCTAAATATAATTTTTGAATTCTGTATCAGAGCCTTCCAGTACTATTTCTTCCTTGGGGATGTATTCTGGGTTTACATACTTGTCCCTTGTTTCTAATGTTTCATCTTGCTCCTTGTGTGGACTGTGATGGTCTGTTGCCTCCAAGAGATTGTGACATTGTTGAATTTATCATTTACCTGGTGATTGTATGTTGGATTGATTCACCCAAGATTTTTGTTTTCTTTGGATGTATCTGAGTGAGTAGGGTACTGTGTTCCTCTATTCACCAGTGGGAAACACACTCACCATCTTTCTCATGATGGGTGTGATAGAGTATGAGAGTGGGTGCACAGATCTCTGTTAACTGTTTGTGAAAAGCAGTTAAGGGTGATTCAAGCTCATATTGGCTGTTGTGTATTGTTGGCCAGTTGGTGCAGAAGCAAGTGGTGGCCCTCACTCAGTAGGCGGGGCTGCAGGAGGTGCAGGCATGGTTGGGTCATATGGGCACAGTTGCTGTCTTCCACTCAGTTAGACAAAAACAACAATTGAAAAACCACCAAAAAGTAAAAGCAAGAGGACAAAAAACACACACACCACATAAACACACAAGAGCAATCACCAAAAAGAGGGGAAAAGAGAGAGAGAGAGAGAGAGAGAGAGAGAAAAGACTATAAATGAGATGATACATTTAAAGAAATACTTTAAAAAGGAAAAAAGAAATATGGATATAAAAAGAGAAAAAAACACAATATCTGGAGGAGGTTGGATAAGAGAAAAGAGGTAGGGTAAGAGAATAATGAAGCAAAAAAGAAAAACAAGGGATGGGGAGAATTATAAGAAAGAAAAAAAATTGGAACCAGGAAAAGGGAAGAGAGGAACCTGGGAAGGGAAGAAGAAAGAATAAAAATAAAAAGGAAAAAGAAAAAGAATTAAGAAAATAAATAATTTTAAAACAAACAAACAAAAACCAAAAAGAAACAAAAAACAAATATAGGGAGGGCAGGAGCAGGTCACTCAGGCACCATCAAAGCACACAGACTGGGATGTAATTCCTGCCAGCCCAGAAGGTGGGTGGGAGTAAGGGATGGCCAGACCTCCATTCACCAAGAAGATGTGGGGTATAAGAATAACAGAGGGAATATCAGACCTTTCCAACCTTTCCAGTCATCAGCTTCCAGTATGACCTGGGCAAGTGGAGCTTATTCTTAGGTCCCTGGAATCTGAGAGAACACTGTCACTCTAGATATCCAAAATGGCCAAACTGCTTGTAAACATTCAAAATGGTTGTGCCTGCCAGACAGCCAAAAGTCCACAGTTCAGTTTGTCACCTTCTTTGCTGCTTTCCTTTTCAGTCATCAGCCATCAGTGTAGTCCTCCTTGCAGCCCTTGATGAGCAGGGTTGATTTTTAGGTTAATTCTTAGATCCTAAAACCACTTGAGGAGCTCTGGTAGCACAGTGCCTAAGGCACTTTACTACTTATCAGAATGCAGGTGGTTCAAACCCACCAGCCATTCCTCGGAAGGAAGATGGGGCAATCTACTTCCGTAGTAATACTGCCTCAGAAACCCAAGGAGGGGTTGCAATGAGTCAGGTCTGACTCAACAGCACATAACAACAACAAAAAACCACTTGGAAATATACAAACTGTCTGAACAGTCAGGATCACTGACAGTCTGCTCCATTTGTCTCATTCAGTATTTTCATGCAGGTTCTTCTACTAGTGGGAGTTTAGTCCACTTCTGCATCCTTCCTTTCAAAACTCAGGGCTCCAGGATTATGTTCTGTATCTATGTCAATTGGTTTCTCTTTTCTTTGTTGAAGAGGGTCTATGTAGTAGGTCTATGCCTATTCCACCATCTTACTGGAAATCCCCATTTCATTTTTTACAACTTCCAATTTTCCTAGCTTCATACTTCATACTTCTATGTTCCAATTATTAATGGATTTTTGCCAACTGTTTCTTCCCACATGTGAGTCAGGTCACATCAGCAAATGGAGGTCCTAAAAGCTTTACTCCATCCATGTCATTAAAGTCTATTCTACTTTGAGGAGGCAGCTCTTCTCCAGTCGTATTTTGAGTGCCTTCTGACCTGAGGTGCCCATCTTCTGGTACTTTATCAGACAATGTTTCAGGGCTATTCATAAAGTTCTCCAGTAACATATGAGACATTGTTTCACTGCTATTCATAAGGTTTTCACTGGCCAATACTTTGAGAAGTGGATGGCCTCTTCCTTCTTCCAAGTCTATCTTAGTCTGGAAGCTCTACTGAAACCTGTCTACCATTGGTGACCCTGCTGGTATTTGAAATACCAGTGACATAGCCTCCAGCCTCACAGCAACATGCAAGCCACCACAGTAAAACAAACTGATAGATGAGTGGTGAAAAAAGAGTACTTACAGACTGGGAAAAGTTTTTGGCAAGGCATATTGGACAAAGGACTAATCTCTAAATTTATAGAAAACTTCAACATCTTAAGAACAAAATCCAATTTTAAAAAAATGGGCAGATGACATGAACAGACACTTCACCAAAGAAGACGTTCAGGCAGCCAACAAACCCATGAAGAAATGTTTTCAATCTTTAGCCATTAGAGACATAGAAATCAAAACAACAATGAGACATCATCCACCCCAGTATTAATAGCAAAGTTCAAAAAAAAAAAACAAATGCTGGCAAGGATGTGAAGAGACTGGAACCCTCATACACTGTGGTGGGACTGTACAATGGTGCAATCATTGTGGAAAACAGTATGAAGCTTCCTTTAAAAAATAGAAATAGAAATACCATATGATCCAGCACTCTCATTACTAGGTATATATCCTAGAGAAATATGAGCCATGATATAAACAGATATATGCACACCCATGTTCATCATACCATTATTCACAATAGCAAAAAGATGGAAACAACCTAAATGCCCATGAATGGATAAATGGATAAACAGACTATCGTGCATACACACAATAAAATAGTATGCAACACTGAAAAATACTGATGAATCTTCAAAACACCTCATAACATGGATAAATGTAGAAACTATGCTGAGTGAAATTAATCAATCACAAGACAAATATTGTATGAGTCAACTACTGTAAAAAGTCAAGGAAAGGTGTACACAAAGGAAGAAGCATTCTTTGAAGGTTACCAGGGGTAAGAGAGTAACTACAGGGTAAACACATAATAACTTGGGTGAGGGGAATGAGAATATACAATAAAGGGAAGGTCAAGGCAAAGAAAGAAAGTGAAAGGAGCACAAGTGTTAAAGGCAACAAAGATAAATAATATTACATACACAGTCTTCAATAATAATAATAATAATCTTCAGATGAATCCATAGATAGATACATAAGCTGTACAGGGGTGGGAAAGCAAATTGGACAGCACCCACCAAGAAATGTAGATTGGACAGGATATTTCTACATATGTGTTTATATATGCTACAAATATAGCCATGAACATAGTAGAGCATATAGGTGACAGAGTTATGAAAACTTCTTAACCATAACTAAACACTTGAAGTAATAAGTTGCTGGGTCTGGGGAATCAGGACCATGGTCTTAGGGGACATCAAGATCAGCTGGCATAACATAGTCCACAAAGACAATATTCTACTTCCTACTTGGTGAGTAGCAATCAGGGTCTTAAAAACTTATGAGCAGCCATCTAAGGTGCAAGTATTGATCTTTATCCATCTGGAGCAAAGAAGAGTGAAGAAAATGAGATACAAGGAAACAATTAGTCCACTAACCTCAGCCTTTACAACCCTGAGACCAGAGAAACTAGATGGTGCCCAGCTACAACAGCTGACTGCTCTGAAATGCAACACAGTAGGAGGTCCTAGATAGAGTGGAAGGAAAATGAGGAAGAAAACTCAAAATCATAAAAAAGACCAGGCTTACTGGTCTAATAGAAACTGGTGGAACCCTTGAAACTATGGCCCTTAGTCATCCTTCAGCCCTGGAACTGAACTAACCTCCATGACTCAACTTTCAGCCAAACAATAGACAAGCATATAAGGTGAAATTTAACACCAAGGAGGTATGAACTCCTTAGAACAATCAACCATATGAGATGAAAAGGGCAACATTTGCTCAGGGATAAAACTCAGAAGGCAGGAAGGGATGAGAAAGAAAGACAAATAGAAACAGTAAACAAAAGGAGGAAATGGAAAGAGTGTTGTAAGTTTGTGGGGATTGCAATCAATGTCACAAGAACGATTGAATGGGTAACCAATTTGCTCTGTAAACTTTCATCCAAATCACAATAAAATTTCAAAAAAAAAAAAAAAATCCATGGTTCAAGCTGCAGGCCAGAGACTTCTGCAGGCTTACCTCCCAAGAATCAGAGGTCAGGACAAGAAGACTGCAGTGTCGAGAAAAAGAGAGGGATCTTTGCCAGAACATCCATTTATATACTAGAGGTAGGCCACACCACCAAGGAAATTCCCCTTCAACTGATTGGCTGCTCACATCAGATCACAAAATGATGTGTGATTAGATAGTGATTAGATAGTGTCTGCCTATCTATTAGAAGGTGATTAGATAGTGTCTGCCAACCCACTGACAATCTTGGCCTACCAAAGTTGATACATAACTGTGATCATTGGAGCTGTGTGTCAACTTGGCTGGACCACAATTCTGTGTGGTTTTAGTTGTTGTGATGTGGTTATTCCCATGATGGGATCACATGATTATGTTTTGAGCAGGCAATCTGTTGAAAGGGAGTTTCCCTAGGGGTGCGGCCTGCTTCCAGTATATCTATGGACATTCCGGAAAAAGAGACATTCTTCTGTAGATTGGGATTCTGCTGTGCTGCCTACAACTATCCATGAGTGAACAATCACCATTCGGCCTGGAGATCTTGGATTCGTCATTTGTTGGAGTCAACAGCCAGTGTACTGCCTGCCAGCCTTGAGCTCCTTAGCCCCTGTGGCTGCAAGAGTTGGGAAAAGCCTCCAGCTTGACATGGAAAAGCCTCCAGCTTGATGTTTGATCCAGGAACTTTGGACTTGCCAGCTTCTATAAGTGTGTGAGCCATTTTCCTAAGATAAATTTCTCTATTTATACATATATATAAGCTTTACTGATTTTGTTTCTCTAGAGAACCCAGTCTAATACATTTGGTACCGGGAGTGGTTCTAGAGAGACAAAATCATAAGGATGGGCTTCCTAAATTGATTCTCCAGTTTGATTAATCTTAAAGACACTAGTTGCCCTGCCTCTGTTAGTAAAGAGGCCTCTGTTAGTAAAGAGGGCTCTGCTAATGCATGGCATGAGGTGGCAACATTAATACTCAAAATAGCACCACCAATAGATCAAGTACTTGTGACAAGTGATGCTTTGGGTGATCGGATATTTGATACTTTTCTGCAATTTTGTCAGCATGAGGAGTATAAGGAAGCTGGCTGGTTGGTCCTACTTACACTAGACAAAGTGATGAAAGTGAGATGAGCTCAGAGCTGCTGAGTCTCAGCTTAAGTGCCACATAAAAGACCTCAGTGCTTCCAGTTCTGCTCTGAAAGAATGCTTTATATCTTCTAGTAACAGAGCTGCTATTGCTGGAAACCAAACCCAGAGTCTTATTGTAAGAGTGGCCGATTTACAACGCGTGCTCAATTGCCAACCTGGAATGGTGTCTGACATTAAAGTGGGAAAAAAATGGGATCCTGGAACCTGGAATGGGGACATATGGACAGATAGTCAGGAAGATCAGGATATGGAACCTGTAAATTCTGTTGAATCCCTCCCATCTGAACGTATTACTGTAAAACAATTATCCCCTCCACCTCAGTTTGATGGGATTAGCCAAACTGGTCCTGCTGGGTCATTGCCTGAGGCAGAGGCCATGGAAGACATTCCTGAATGCTCTCAGGAACTGCCTCAACCACCCATTGTTGCTGCCAGACCGATAACTAAAGTTAAGTCCAAGCGAGCCCTAAAAGGTGAAATAGAAAATGTGACTGAGGAGGTGGTACACTATACCCGAAAAGACCTACTTGATTTTGCTAACATGTACAGACAGAAACCTGGAGAATATATATGGGAATGGCTACTGAGGGAGTGGGATAATGGTGCAAGGAATGTAACATTGGATCAGTCTGAGTTTATTGATTTAGGCCCACTAAGCACAGATTCTTCATTCAGTGTTTCAGCTCGAGCAGTTAGGAAAGGATCTAATGGTTTATTTGCTTGTCTTATTGAGGCATGGATTATGTGGTGGTCTACCTTAGTCAAGTTGAAGTACCAGACCTGCCTTGGTATAATGTAGAAGAGGGTATCCAGAGGCTTATGGAAATTGGCCTGTCAGAATGGATTTATCAGATTAGACCCTAATTAGAGCCAGAAATGGAGAGTCCAGAAGACACGCCTTTCACCAGTACAGTGAGGAATAAATTTGTGAAGGGAGCTCCAACATCCTTGAAGACTGCTGTGATTGCTATATTATGTAAACTTGATTTCACAGTGGGAACTCCCATGATTTAACAAAGACTCTTAACTACGATGGGGCTGATTGGACCCCGTGGAAGTAGGGGCCAAGTGGCAGCAGTTAATCGACAAAGACAAAGTGAGTGTAGTTACCATAATGGACAGCAGAGTCAGAACACTAATCAGAATAGTCTGACTCGTGTGGAATTATGGCATTGGCTACTTGCTCATGGTGTTCCTAGTAGTGAAATACATGGCAAGCCTACTAAATATTTACTTGATCTGTACAGACAGAAGAATTCTAGGTCACGTGAACAGCAACCTAGATTGAATTGCCAGAATACAGTCACGACCTCTCAATCAATTCCCAAACTGGAGTCAATTTACAGACCCACAACCCCTTGAATGAAGGGGAGACCAGGTCCCTTTGAGGAAGGACCCCACAACATTGCCAAAAATCCATAATGTCAATCATTCTCTTAGCCTTCCCCAAGGGGATCTGAGGCCTTTTAAGAGAGTCACTGTTCATTGGGGAAAAGGAATTAATCAGACTTTTTGGGGATTACTGGACACTGGCTCTGAATTGACACTAATTCCAGGAGACCCAAAGCATCATTGTGGCACACCAGTCAGAGTGGGAGCTTATGGAGGTCAAGTTATTGATGGAGTCTCAGCTAAGGTGCATCTCACAGTGGGTCCAGTGGGTCCCTGAACCCATCCTGTAATGATTTCCCCAGTGCCAGAATGCATAATTGGAATAGATATACTCAGCAATTGGCAGAATTCCCACATGGGGTCCCTGACATGTGGAGTAAGGAAAAAGTTATGGTAGGAAAAGCCAAGTGGAAGCCATTAGAACTGCCTCTACCTACAAAAACAGTAAATCAAAAGCAGTACCACATCCCTGGAGGGGTTTCTGAGATTACTGCCACCATCAAGGACTTGAAGGATGCAGAGGTGGTGATTCCCACCACATCCCCATTTAATTCACCTATTTGGCCTGTGCAAAAAACAGATGGATCTTGGAGAATGACAGTAGATTATCACAAACTTAATCAGGTGGTGGCTCCAATTGCAGCTGCTGTTCCTGATGTGGTTTCATTGCTTGAGCAAATTACTACATCTCCTAGTACTTGGTATGCAGCTATTCATCTGGCCAATGCCTTTTTCTCGATACCAATTTCAAAAGACCATCAGCAGCAGTTTGCCTTCAGCTGGCAAGGCCAACAGTATACTTTTACAGTCCTTCCTCAGGGGAATATCAGCTCCCCAGCACTATGTCATAATTTAGTCCGTAGGGATCTTGATCGCCTTTCCCTTCCACAAGACATCACACTGGTCCATTATATTGGTGACATTATGCTGATTGGACCTAGTAAAGAAGAAGTATCGATGACTCTAGACTTATTGGTGAGACACATGTGTATTAGAGGTTGGGAAATTAACCCAACAAAAATTTAGGCACCTTCCACCTCAGTGAAATTTCTAGGCGTTCAATGGTGTGGGGCATGTCGAGATATTCCCACTAAAGTGAAGGATAAGTTATCATATCTGGCTTCCCCCACAACTAAAAAGGAGGCACAATGTCTGGTGAGCCTCTTTGGATTTTGGAGGTAACATATCCCTCATTGGGGCTGTGGCCTATTTATCAAGTGACTCAGAAAGCTGCTAGTTTTGAGTGGGATCTGGAACAAAAGAAGGCTCTGCAACAGGTTCAGGCTGCCATGCAGGTTGTTCTGCCACTTGGGCCATATGATCTGGCTGATCCAATGGTGCTTGAAGTGTCCGTAGTAGATAGAGATGCTGTTTGGAGTCTTTGGCAGATCCCTATTCGTGAATCGCAACGCAGACCCTTGGGGTTTTGGAGCAAAGCCCTGCCATCCTCTGCAGATAATTACTCTCCTTTTGAGAAACAGCTTTTGGCTTGTTACT
>NW_006921637.1:1912956-1914222 GCF_000298275.1 Orycteropus afer afer | reverse complement strand
CCCACTCTGCACATATGGCTTCATGGGGAGTTCCTTATGATCAGTTGACTGAGGAAGAGAAAACTCGTGTCTGGTTTACAGATGGTTCTGTGCGATATTCAGGCATCACTCGAAAGTGGATAGCAGCAGCACTGCAGCCCCTTTCTGGTACTTCCTTAAAGGACAGTGATGAAGTGAAATCCTCCCAATGGGCAGAACTTCGAGCCGTGCATACGGCTGTTCACTTTGCATGGAATAAGAAATGTGAGATTATATACAGATTCGTGGGCTGCGGCTAATGGCTTAGCTGGATGGTCTGGGACTTGGAAGGAGCATGATTGGAAGATTGGTGATAAGAATGTATGGGGAAGAGGTATGTGGATAGATCTCTCTGAATGGGCCAAAGGAGTAAAGGTATTTGTGTCTCATGTGAATGCCCCCAAAAGGTGACCTTGGCAGAGGAGGACTTTAACAATCAGGTGGATAGGATGACACGTTCAGTGGAAACCAGCCGTCATTTTTCCCCAGCTACTCCTGTCATTGCTCAATGGGCTCATGAACAAAGTGGCCATGGTGGCAGGGATGGAGGTTATGCATGGGCTCAGCAATGTGGACTCCTGCTTACCAAGGCTGATTTGGCTACTGCCACTTCTGAGTGCCCACTCTGCCAGCAGCAGAGACCAACACTGAGTCCACGATATGGAATCATTCCTTGGGGTGATCAGCCAGCAACCTGGTGGCAGGTTGATTACATTGGACCACTTCCATCATAGAAAGGAGAACATTTTGTTCTTACTGGAATAGATACTCATTCTGGATATGGATTCGCCTTCCCTGCACACAATGCTTCTGCTAAAACTACCCTCCATGGACTTACAGAATGCCTTATCCACTGTCACGGTATTCCACACAGCATTGCTTCAGATCAAGGGACTCATTTCACAGCACATGAAGTGCAGCAATGGGCTTATGCTCATGGAATTCACTGGTCTTATCATGTTCCCCATCATCCTGAAGCAGCTGGCTTGACAGAATGATGGAATGGCCTCTTAAAAACACAAATACAGTGGCAGCCAGGTGGCAATACCTTGAAGGGTTGGGGCAATTTTCTCCAGGAGGCTGTGTATGCTCTAAACCAGCATACAATATATGGCTCTGTTTCTCCAATTGCCAGGATTCACGGGACCAGGAACCAAGGAATGGAAACAGGAGTGGTACCACTCACTATTACCCCTAGTGACCCACTCAAAAAATTTTTGCTTCCTGTCCCTGCTACCCTATGCTCTG
>NW_006921637.1:1897902-1912197 GCF_000298275.1 Orycteropus afer afer | reverse complement strand
CATCTTCCTTCCAAGGAGTGGCTGCTGAGTTTGAACCACCAGCCTTCTGGTTAGCAGTCAAGTGCCTTAGCCACTATGCTACCAGAGCTCCCGAGATTATATATGGTTAAGAAGATGTATACAACTGCCAGGCTGACTGTCATAGTTGGAGCTGTGTGTCAACTTGGCTGGACCACAATTCTGTGTGGTTTAAGCTGTTGTGATGTGATTATTCCCATGATGGGATCAGATGACTATGTTTTGAGCAGGTAATCTGTTGAAAGGGAGTTTCCCTAGGGGTGTGGCCTGCTTCCAGTATATCTATGGACATTCTGGGAAAAGAGGCATTCTTCTGTGGATCGTGATTCTGTTGTGCTGCCCACAACTGTTCGTGAGTAAACAATCCACCATTTGGACTGGAGATCTTGGATTCGTCATTTGTTGGAGTCAACAGCTGGTGTATTGCCTGCCAGCCTTGAGTTCCTCAGCCCCTGCAGCTGCAAGAGTCGAGAAAAGCCTCCAGCTTGATGTTTGATCCAGGAACTTTGGATTTGCCAGCTTCTATAAGTGTGTGAGCCATTTTCCTAAGATAAATTTCTCTATATATACATAGATAGATAGATAGATAGATAGATAAGTTTTAGTGGTTTTGTTTCTCTAGAGAACCAGTCTAACACAGTAACAATCATCAAAGCATTATAAAATCCTCCACTGATAGATGGGTGGTGGCAGCACGTGAGATGCATTGGCCAGGAATCAAGCGTCTGTCTCCTTCATCGAACTACCACTGAACTATTTCATATTCCTTTCCTGTTATTTAGGAAATAATTGTGATTGTATGTGGTAGTGTTTTTGTTTTGTTTTATTTTTTTAATGCCTTCACTAGACAAAATAAAATTTGGTTACCTATGTTGTCTACTGCCTTAATTTTTTTACTGGTCCATTCATCCAAAAGTCTGAGGACAACTAGCAAGAACAAAGCCAGGATAGTATATTTTTGCTGATTTTAGTGCCATCTATAGCAGGATTGAAATGTGGTGTTCAATGTTAAGGTTTTGGGTGCAGAATTTGTGTTTGTACAATCATTTGTATTTGTGGATACTAAGGGGTATCCCCTGTGCTGGGAGCATCATACAGAACTCAAAAACAGACCCAGAAAAGAAGCAATGAGGTTTGAAAGTAGAATCTTGGATCCAAGCAGATCTGGCATCAGTTCAGGCCTGTCCTTCCTGATGTGCTTTCTGGAGATGAACAGATTTCTCTAAGAGTGCCATGTGTTTGCACAAAGCAAAACAGCACTCTTTGGCCAAAGCAAACTAGGCAAGAAATCTTATGAAAATCATACCAGCATTTATGCTGCTCATGGCTGGAGACCCAAATATTTCAGGTTTTTCTCTGACATTCTCTCCCAAAAACTAGAGTGCCTGTTATATGCAAAAACCAAGCAGAAGGTGATGGTGTCAATAAGAGTGATTTTCCTAAATAAAGGGAGCGCTTGGCCTGATTCTGTGGCACTCTGGAAAATAAAACTAGAGCTTGGAGTAGTGAAAATGAAAGAAGGCCAGGAAGCAACCAGAAGCATCCCCAGGGCTCAGGTGTGCTTCTTCCGACCCATATTCTCCAACCATGGCTGTCTTTAGCCTTATTTACACAGGTCTGAGGCTGGAGGCCCTCTTTCATTGTGGCCTACCCAGGCCTTCCAGTTCCCAGTGTCTTGGGATTCTCAGCATTCCAAAGCCCAGCAAATAACAAAGACAGTATTTGTGACATTTTGGAACAAACTTGGAAACTTTTAAATGTCAAAATGAGTGATGTGGAAAGACTTGTGGGAGAAACGAAGAGGCAGAAGCTGAGCTGAGGAAACAGAAAAGGGGGCAGCAGAGGGGCCACTAGTTAACAAGTCTGTGAGTCTCAAAAATCTTTTAATGAAAGGGATACTCAGAAGCAGAAAAACATCTTGAGCTGTCACAAGAATCAGTGATGTGGCAAAAATGTGAAGATTAATGTGGTCTCAAGGGAGAAAGCTGGGGTGCATGGTATTGATTGTATCAAGGATCCACTGTCACAGGGGCAAGCATCTGATTTGCAAAAGCATGTCACAGAGGAGGAGCCAAAAGCTCCAGAGGCCTCCCCACCTCAGCCTCAAGGACCCAAGCTCAATATCTGAAGACTCACACAGCTTCCATCTTGTCTTGCTAAGAGGAAGAAGCCTTGAGAAATCAGAACAATTCCCACACTGAAACCCAGATTTGTTATTCAATTTCTTTCTTCCACACTGTTCCCTTGAGGGGAGAGGAGTCACTCTGGTTTAGCACTTGGGTGATGTCCTTTAGCACTTTTGGGTGATGATGTGTCCAGAGGTCCAATCCCTACTCTGTCCCCATAGCTCAGGCAGGACGATGACCCCTCTGTCCTGTTTTCTCCTTTGTGCAATGACAAGTTGGATTATGGTGATGTTCTGCTTCAGTGGCAAGATTCTATGCTTCTCAGAGATAAGAATACTGGTGGTCAGCCTGCTGATCAGGAAATATGCTCTTATATGTCCACAGGGTGCTCCAACTCATAGAACACTTCTATATGCATCCAGCATCTAAACCTCCCAGCAATTCTGCAAACTAAAATGAATAAGGAAACTGAGGCATAGAGAAGTAAGGTTACACACAACCAAGGTCTTCAGAACAAGTCAGTGCTCTTTCTGTAATCTCAGCTATCTGTAGGAAAAGTTACTCACGAAGGGAGTCATGGGCATTTTCCAGAATTGGTCTCCAGGGATGCAGGCCCTAACTGGGGAGCTTAGGTTGTATGTGTCTGACTCACCAGAGGCTATGTGCCTCTTCACAAGAACCCCTTTGTCTCATGGCCTCTGGGAATCTTTCCCAGCTTGATTGAACCATAGGCTCCAGGAGGAAGGAATGGGATCTGTCTGCTTCAGTAAGGTCTCCCCAGTGCATGACCTTTTTGGTACCAAATCAGTTGTTATGGAGTCAACTCTGACTCATGGCAACCCCATATGTATCCAAGTAGAATTGTGCTGTAGAGGGTTTTCAATGACTGACTTTTCAGAAGTAGATGCTAGACCTTTCTTTATGAGCTGCCTCTGAGTAGACTCAAATGTGTTAACCATTGTACCACCTAGGAACTCCTGAAGTGTAATAGGTGCAAATCAATCTTTGGGACTTATCTCTTGATCCCCAGGTTCCATTCCTGGCCCTTCCTTTAGATCCCTTTCTTAACCCTGCCATTTCCATAGTCCCTGCCCCAACCCCAGCCTCATGCCCCACCTTAGTCAGCTTCACCAGTCAGGTCTAGACTCTCCACCCCCTGCCTGCTCCCTATTCATCACCTCCGAACAGCCTAACCCAGAGCCCAGGTGACCGCCTTGATGAATGCAGGGCACGTTGGTGAGGGAGCACCTTCACTTTTATCATATGTCACAAAAACACAGCCTGGCTTCTAGGTCAACAACAGGAACCAGAACTTTTCACAATAGCCAAAAAGTGGAAACAAACCAAGTGTACATCAACAAATGAATGGATAAACAAAATGGGGACATACATAAAATGGAATGTTACTCGATTATAGAGAGAGATGAAGTCCTGATACATGGCACAACATGGATGAATCTTGAAAACATTATTCTCAGTGAAATAAGTCAGTCACAAAAAGAATACTGTATGATCACATTTATATGAAATAAGCAAATATGAAGAAACCAAAGATTAGTAGTTACTAGTGGTGGAAAGGAGCGAGAAAGGAGGAGCTTCTGTTGAGGGGCACTGCGTTTATGTTAATGACAATGTTTTGCATGAGGATAGCCAAAATGGTGGCACAACATGAAAAATATAATCAATGTTATTGAATTGTTAGTGTGGAAGTTGTGCTGGTGAATGTTTTGGTGTGTATATTTTCATCGTCCCTGCTCTGGTAGCATAGTGGCTAAGACACTTGCCTGCTAACCAGATGGCTGGTGGTTCAAACCCACCAGCCACTCCTCGGAAGGAAGGTTGGGCAATCCTACTTCTGTAGTGATACTGCCTCGGAAACCCAAGGAGGGGTCGCTATGAGTCGGGTTTGACTCGACGGCACATAACAACAACAACAACATATTTTCATCACAATTTAAAAAAAAAAAAAATGAAACCAAAATCTTATAGGTCTACTACCTCAAAAGGGTCCTTGACATCACATGATCATCTCTTTCTCAGCCTCCCATACACATTCACTCACACTCCCCTCTCAGATGACGAGGAATAATGACTGAGTTCTGAGAATATGTACAAGGCCTCCACCCTATCCTACATGCATCTGCTCAGTGGAGATGTTAGAAAGCATTTTAGCTTGATCATCTGCCATTAAAAGATAAATAAGAAAACAACAACCTCATCTCCCTCATAAGCACCCTTCTCTGTCCCCCAGAACACTGAAACCATGATACTCTAGCAGATTGCAAGGCTTAAAGCCACATTCAGCCCTGACCCCACAGCATCTCCCACAGACCATCTTGTAAGATAATGTAAACAGCATCTGCAGAGAGCGAAGGTATGGCAGGCTCTGTATCGCAGGTATTCCGTTTGTAATTCTTGTCCTAGTGCTGCCAGGTGATCAATTGTGTAGTAAGGATCCAGACTCAACACCCTCAGAGTCTGGGCTTCTCCAGGTAGTCCACCTAACTCCAAATACCTAAAGTAAAATGGATCACAAGTAACCCTGGACAGTCAATCCCATGCCTCTTCTACTCAGCTTGGTCCCACACAAGAAAGGAAGGATTAGGGTGAAGAAGCAGTTGTACTGGCTACGGCCATCACTATGGTTTGTGCTGTTTCCATTGACCAAAGGCCACAACAACTCAGGGCCAGCTGAAGCCCCCAACCTTTCCAAGAGAAGTTGGTCAGGTGGGGTCTAGACAGCCTGGATTCTCCTACAAAGGAGAGGGTTTCACAAGGCAGAACCATAAAAGCAAAGCTGCAGAGAGTCTAGGGCCACTGCCACAGGTTCTCAGGAACAACATGGGTCCCCGCTAAGAAAAAAGATTGTAGCAACTGAATCATTTCATTACGCTCAGCCTAGAGATCGAGTTAAAAGGAAGAAGGGTTGAATAAACTTTTAGCTAAATTTAAATGGGCAGTCTGCCTGCCCCAGACAAAGGAAAAGGGCCCCTTTACCCATGGCCAAGATCCACACTAGCCACACTGTGGTAGGGGTGTGCTAACTCATCCCAGACATTGTTTAGGTACCCAGTTCTCCCAATGCCATATTTCCCAATTAAATCACTATAAAACCATTTTATCACAGGACCATGGGATCACATGATGATTGAAACAAAAATGTATTTTGTTATAATGGACAATAAAAGGCAAAAGGGTCTGCCATTCCTGGAAAGTTCAGACAGGCAGGCTGGTCATATGTTCTGACAAGAAGAGGGCATGCCCACTCCCATGCCATGCCTGATGTGCAGGCACTGACTGGGTGCCCCCAAACCCTAGGTCAGGGTGTGACTGTGCCTCACCCGTGGCAATGGTTCTCAGCATGGAGCACAGGGTCAGACACTGTGGAAGGAATGAGTGCATGAGGAAACCCTCATCATCAGGGCTGAGACTATGAAAAGACACAGAAAATGGAGGAGCAATCTCTAAGGGAGGAGCCATACAGCTAAGAAGCCCCCTGCCTCCCCTAACCAGTGTAGCCTGGATTTCCACAGCAGAGGTTCTTTCATCAGTAGAGTGGTAGGGAGAGAGTCTGGGCCAGTAGACCTAAGTCTGCCGCATGTTCTCCTTGGTCTTAGGGAAATTATCTCAACCATCTAAGCAGTGGCATCCACTAGAGTTGGTGTCATCCAGTGTGGTAACTCATGATGTCACTCCCCCATGGACCTCCTCCCATACCAGACCATACAGAATCCTTAATAATATTTTTTTTAATCATAGAATAACATGTGATAAATCCAGTTGTAAATTGCTTAAATGTAATATTTCATAGATTATATGAATGCTAACAAAATTGTTTTATAAAATCTTTTTACACTGAATTACATTACTAATTATAAAATTACTAGTAACTGAGCAAAATACTTTATTTTTCTCCTTATTTTCCTTTAATTACTACATCATTCTCAAAATAATTATTTATATAAGCTCACAAATATTAATTATAACACTTGTAGCTAGAACACCAGAAAATTTGGCAAAAATCTCTGACTATAAAAACACCAGCAACAACAAAAACAACAACACATGCTGGTAGTGTGTGCAGATGAAACCACAGGATTCAAAGCAGTTGGGTAATAATGACAGCTCTGACTAGAAAGTATTGGAGGATTCAAAAGGCATAGAATTTTAACCTTGTAGGTATATTGATACATGTAAGCTGGACTTAAGAAAAATGTTTTTGCTGTCATAACTAGCTAAAGGGACATTTTTATAAAGTAATAATAATAATAAATCTCTGCTGAAACATTGCACAAAAATTTTATAGCCAGTGATTTTGGTGTCACCTTCTCTGATAGCGTCACTTGTGCTGTCCATACCCCCTGCACCCTCCTAGGGATGCCACCACCTCTAAGCCAATTTCCACATCTGTAAAAAAGGGATGGAATCCTTCGGTTGTGCAAACAGTAAACGTCCTTAGCTGCTGACTGAAATATTGGAGATTCAAGTTCACCAAGAGGCACCCCGGAAGAAAGGCCTGGTGATCTTCTAATTCTCAGAAAATTAGCCAATGAAACCCTATGGAGCAGTTCCACTCTGACACGCATGGGTTTGCCATGAGTCAGAAACAACTTCACAGCAACTGGATTGGTTTTTTTTTTGTTTGTTTGTTTTTTATCATGAAGGAAGATTGGGCACTCTACTTCCATAGTGATACCACCTCAGAAACACAAGGAGGGGTTGCTATGAGTTGGATCCAACTAGATGGCAGTGAGTTTGTTTTTTTTTTTTGGTTTTGGATCATGAAAACAGCAATACCTTAGAAAGGCTAGAGGTAATGCATGCAAAGCACCTAGCACAGCCCCTGATGTCAAGCAAATGCTCAATAAACGGTAATTACTATTGGCCTAAAGAGGCCTTCTCCTATAAACTAATGCCAATATCTCTGAGAAGGAGATCCCTCAGGGGTGGTAGGTCATTCAGTCAGCGTGTGTACATTTAATAGGACCTTTACTAATGTGGGAGTTTAACGTGGGGGGAGAGAGGATGGAAGGATGAACTTGGGGGCTAGTGGTCTCCAACCCAGGAAAACAGAGGATCAGTAAAGTCGCTGATGGCCTCTGTACGAGGCCTTCCTGGAGCTGCCCTGAAAGGACTGAGGGGAGCTGCCAACACCCTTGACTTCTCAACAAGTCTTTCCCTGACTCCTCAGCAGTGCAGCCCTCAATGGCAGCCTCTACAGATACTGCTTGGAATGTAGAAGCTACCAAACTTAGAAGTGCAGGGCCCTGATCTTTAAAGAAGCACTGCCACACTCTGGCAAACAGAAGGAATAAAATACGGTTCTGTTCTTCTAGCCTGGAAGACAGCCACTCAGGTCCTACTCTTATGAGTTAAACATGACTGGACAAGGTTGGGTATGACATAGCCAGTCGAGAGCCTGCCAGCACTCCATGAAATCTGTGCTCCCTGCCTGCCCACTGGCTGCTCTCGGTGGCTCCCCACAAGGTGTATAGCAAGGAGTTTCCAACAACCCTGCTGATGTTCAGAGTCCTTCCCCAGGAATATGACTTGTGAAAAATGTGGCCTCTGCCTAGAAGTTTGGCATGCAATGTGTGAACTTGGGAGCTGTCAGCAGTCATATTCCTCCATGTGGACTAGAAAGCAGAGAGAGTCTTCTCACAAAGAGAGAGAAGACCAACACTGGTATAGGGGTAAGGGCATTGAAAGAAAGAGACTCTTCAAGCCCTTCCCTTCAGTTTTGTGAGTAATCTGATTTCTTAAATTTTTTTCTACTTAAGGTTTGATTTTTGTTATCTGCAATGAAAAACTCCAACTGGTCCCACATGTTATCACATTCAGTTCTCATAACATAGCCCTGTAAGAGCAAAAACAAAACAAAAAAATTCACTGCCATCGAGTTGGATCCAACTCATAGCGACCCCTCCTTGGGTTTCCAAGGTAGTATCTCTACGGAAGTAGATTGCCCAACCTTCCTTCCAAGGAGTGGCTGGTGGGTTTGAACTGCCAGCCTTCTGGTTAGCAGTCAAGTGCCTTAGGCACTATGCTACCAGAGCTTCTATAAGAGCAGTAGTATATTATTTGCATTTCACACCCCAGGACATTAAGGTAAGTTCAGAGTCAGTGGCATCACTAGGGTTGCCCAGTGTGGTAAATCATGGTGTCACACTCACCACACATACTCCAGACCTCCTCCCATACCAGACCAAGGCTTAGTAATGTTTATTATCTATTTTAATTATACAACAATATGTGATATAGTTGTAAAATGCTTAAATGTAATATTTTTAGATTATATGAATACTAACAACAAAATTGTTTTGTAAAATCTTTCTACATTGATTTACATTATTAGTTACATTATTAATAACTGAGCAGAAGGCTTTTTAAATTTTTCTTCTTCTTTTCCTTTAATTAAGGAGCTCTGGTGGTATAATGGTTAAGGCATTTGGCTGGTAACTAAAAGGTGATTCAAACCCACCAGCTGCTCCACATAAAAAAGATGAGGCAGTCTAGTTCCATAAAGATTTACAGCCTTGGAAACCCAATGGGGTTTCCAAGAATCAATTCACTGGCAGTGAGTTTGGTTTTCCTTTAATTGGTTTAATTTGGTTTTCCTTTATTTATTACTTCATTCTCAAAAACAGTTATTGATATAGGTTCATAAATACTAATTACCACAATACTGTAGCTAAAACATCAGAAAATTAGACAAAATCAGTGACTATAAAAACACCAGCAGCAACAAGAACAGCACATGCATGCAGATGAAGTCACATGATTCAAAGTATCACTGTAACTGGGTAACGATGACAGCTTTAACCAGAGCACATAAGAATGTTCAAAAAGTAAATCAGCATCAAGTTTTAGCCTTGTAGGTATATTGATATATGAAAGCTGTATGAAAAAATGTTTCTGCTGTTATAACTACAGGAATTTTTTTTATTAAAAATAATAAATCTCTGCTGAAACACTGCACAAAAATTTTATGGACAGTCATTTTGGTGTCACCCCCTTTGACAGTGGCACCTGGTGTGGTCCACACCCCACATGCCCCCTTAGGAACACCACTGTTCAGAGTACAGATCTGACCCCAGACACTTAACCCCCAGAGCATATTGTCTTCAATACCATGTGATATTATTGACTCTCTGTGGCTAAATTTCCTCAACTGGAAAATGAGGCAAATGTACCAGAGCATGTCTGTCAGAGCTAAATATCTATCATTTGCCAACACATTTTTGTTTACAATAGGAAGTATCAAGGAGCTCTGGTGGTGCAGTGGTTAAAGTATTCAGCTGCTAACCAAAAGGTCAACAATTCAAACCCACCAGCCACTCTGTGGCAGAAAGATGAGGCATTCTGCTTCTGTAAAGATTTACAGCCTTGGAAATCCTATGGGGCAGTTCTACTCTGTCCTGTAGGGTTGTTATGAGTTGGAATCAACGTGATGGCCATGGGTTATAGGAAGTACATGTCGTGAAAAAAATCTGTCTTAGAGGAAATACAGCTAAAATGTTCCTTAAAAGTGAGGATGGTAAGACTTCGTCACTTTGAGCACATCATCAAGAAAGACTAAGTGCAGAAGGACATTGTTCTGGATACCTAGTGCTGCTCTAACAAGAATATACCACAAATGGGATGGCCTTAACAAACAGTTTATTCTTAAATTTGGAGGCTTTAAGTCCAAGTTCAAAGTGCCAGGCTCTACAGGCTGGATGAAAGCCCCTCAACCTTGGGGTCCAGCTGTGCCTACTGCTCCCAGCCCAGGGGAGCTAGAGGCGTTTCTTCATTCGGACAGCTGCTGGCTGCTGAGGCTGAGAAGCCTCAAAGTTAACAAGTAAAAAGGCACAGTCCTGATATTACCAAACCACACGGCAGGCCATTAACTTAAGTCCACTGTAAGTCCCAAGGTCGGCAGAACATAGCAGGCTGCTGAACAACGACACAGCTACATACAGGGTCCAAACGTGCCATAGGCTAGAGACCATTCCCAAAGCTGTTTCTTATATACGGGAAGCAGACCACATACTCAAAGCAGCTACTCAGCTGCTTTTGGTAGATCCCACCATGGAGTTGACTGCTGGTCTCATTGTGGGGAATAACTACCACCAGCTGCCCAGCCACTCAACCAGGCCTAGCCAAATTGACACACAAACATAACCACCACAGACATCATGTTTGGTAAAGTAGAGGGTAAGTGAAAACAATGGAAGCCCTCAATGAGATAGACTGTCACAATAGCTGTGACAATGAGCTCAAGCATACAAATGATCATAAATATGGCACAGGGCTGAGTGATGTTTCATTCCATTATACATGAGGTCACCATGAGGCAGAGTCAATTCAGTATCAACTACCAAAAACAACACAGGACATAGCAGCTGCTTGAGGGGAGAGTGAGAATCTTGCATGTCCAGAGCCAGTAGGTCCAGGAACTTAGTAAGCATACCATCAAAGCAGTTCCTTGCTCACATTTCTCTTGTAGCCCTGACCACACTTGACTGCAATCATCTGCTTCTGTTCAGTGTCTCCAGCTGGACTTCACGTCCCTTGAAGGGGAGAGGTGACTTGCTGGGCAGTCTTTATATTTGTGTGGCTTTTGGTGTACACATAAGTCCTTACTAAATGTCTGTTGAATTAATAAAAGAGTGAATGAGGCACAAAAATATGGAGGATGACTAGCAGGTTGTTTAGAGAATTAAACGTGGTGCCGGTTATGTGGGTGATGGTTTTGGTGGAAATAGTAAACACATGGAGGCTACTACTTTGCAGTACCTAAATATAGCACTAGATGGCATCCATGCACACCAAGAAGATGCTGCTGAGAGGAGCAAGAAGCGTGCGTTTTTTTTTTGTAGAAGAGCATTAAGACTGCAACAGCTGATGTTTATGGTCACCCTAGTGTAGTGTCTAGGAGCTCTGGTAGCATAGTGCCTTAGGCACTTGACTACTAACCAGAAGGCTGGCGGTTCAAACCCACCAGCCACTCCTCGGAAGGAAGATGGGGCAATCTACTTCCGCAGTGATACTGCCTCAGAAACCCAAGGAAGGGTCGCTATGAGTCGGGTCTGACTTGATGGCACATAACAACAACAGTGTAGTGCCTAAGGCACTTGACTGCTAACCAGAAGGCTGGTGGTTCAATCCCACCAGCCACTCCTGAGAAGGAAGATTGGGCAATCTACTTCCACCACCTCAGAAACCCAAGGAGATTGCTATGAATTGAATCTGACTCAACAGCAATGAGTTTGGTTTGGTTTTTTGAATGGAAAGCCTAAGATCTTGCACAAATTAGCCAGCATCAGAGGGATACACACTGTGGGATACCTGCATCCTCTCTTTCTCCGTCTGTCTCTCTGCCTTTTGTTCTTTCCCAATAGGCTGTAATGAGTATGAAAGGCTGCAGCAAAAGCCTGTTTCCTGGCAGAGAAGTCTAAAGACTATGTTGATCACTGTGTTTTTCCCATTTCATCTGCCAGAAGGCAATGCAGGCATATGACTCTACAATAGTAGTCATAAGCTAAATTTCTGAGGGTACTAGCCTAGCCTATTCTAACTTGTGGCAACCCCACATACCATAGAAGGAAATATTCCTGCTCCTGAGCAATTCTCATGATCCTTGGTATACACAAGTCCATTGTTGCAACCACTGTGTATTTGAGTGCCTTCCAACCTAGAGGCTCATCTTCCAGCATTATATCAGACAATATTCTATTGTGACTTACAGGGTTTTCATTGGCTAATCTTAGTCTGAAAGCTCTATCCACCATGATTGAGCCTGCTGGTATTCAAAATACCAGTAACATGGTATTTCGTGATGCTTCCAGTATCACAGCAACACACAACCAACATACAACCACAAACTGGCAGAGGGGTGGTGGATCCTAATCTACCTGACTTAAATATAATGTATGTAGAATTTTAGTCAATGTTTAAAAATTAGCTGTTAGTCTCTAAAGGCCTGAGAATTGATTTTAAGCATGTTAAGTGGAGATGAGCAATATGGTGACACACAGGAAGAAATTTTACTCTTTGCAGCTGAATTCAGCTAAAACTAGAGCTATTAGCAATTCATTAATTCCAGTCATGTTTACATTCCTGTTGTCAACTGGAAACATTTGCTTGTTTAAACCAAAGTCTCCTGAGTTCTGTATAATTGTTACAGCCTCCCTACCCAGGGATGGTCCTGGATATAGACCAGATTCAGCAGTTTCATAAATGACCACCTGCTAAGGCAAAGCTTTAGCTGCTAAATTGTCTTCTTTCACCATAAAATGCAAACGGTACCACCATCAATAAAATTCCTCATTGTTCTTCCATGTTGTTGTTATATTTTCAAGCAACTATTCTCTTGAAAAGGAGCTCTGGTAGCACAGTGCCTAAGGTATCTGAGTGCTAACCAGAAAGTTGGTGGTTCAAAGCCACTAGCCATTCCACAGAAGGAAGATTGGGCAATCTACTTCTGTAAAGATTTACTGCCTCAGAAACCCAGTGGGGGTCACTATGAGTTGGAATCAACTTGATGGCAGTGGGTTTGGTTTGGTTTTTGGTATTCTCATGAAAGACCTTTAATTTGTGTTTATTATCTATTGTTAGTTAGCATAATAAAAACCTTTTGTTTAAAAAAAAATTGTTGTTGTTATGTGCCATCGAGTCATCCCCGACTCATAGCGAGCCCTCCTTGGGTTTCCGAGGCAGTATCACTACAGAAGTAGGATTGCCCAACCTTCCTTCCGAGGAGTGGCTGGTGGGTTTAGGACATATGTATTAGACTCACAAAAACTATTGGGAGAAAAACTATGTTTCATCATATGAGACACACTCTACAATACAATTTTAAAAGTTAACAGTTCAAAAAAAAAAAAAAAGTTAAGGCTTCATACAGCATGAATAGTCATAGTGGGGTTTTTATCTTCAAAGAAAGTCATTGCAGCCTGTCCCTTGGTCCACCTGAGAGAGAATGGAAAGACAAAGCAACTGTAGGAGAAAGTTCATCAAAGTAGGGATCTCCTTCTACAAGAACATATTTTTATTAGGCCATATTCTATTCCCCCAAAAAAGCCATAGTCCTCTCCATGGACATGGACAGACAGGGCCCAGTAAACTATGTTGTTGTTGTTGTTATGTGCTGTCGAGTCGGACCTGACTCACAGCGACCCCTCCTTGGGTTTCTGAGGCGGTATCATGACAGAAGTAG
Organism: Orycteropus afer afer; assembly: GCF_000298275.1. Classification (NCBI taxonomy): domain Eukaryota; kingdom Metazoa; phylum Chordata; class Mammalia; order Tubulidentata; family Orycteropodidae; genus Orycteropus; species Orycteropus afer. Next base: position 1,898,853 of record NW_006921637.1, on the reverse strand, counting down.
ATTGCCCCATCTTCCTTCTGAGGAGTGGCTGGTGGATTTGAACTGCCAGCCTTCTGGTTAGCAGTCAAGGGCCTTAGGCACTAAGCTACCAGAGCTCCTTCAAACTATGTATGCACTTATGTTATCAGGGCTCTGGGGCACCCAACAGAGACTGGCTGAAAACCTCAGGAAAGAAGGAAGGAAGAGAGAAGAGAAAGGAGGGCTATAAGGAAGGGAAGAAAAGAAAGGATTTCTGGGAAAGCTAGGTTGGCTAGAGTGGGTTGCAGGCATAATGATTTTCATCCTGTGAGAACCATATGGTGTCAGGCCTAGGTAGTTCTCCAGAAGAAGACCAGGGTGCTATTACCAAATGAAGAGAGAAGGGACACTGGCAGGCAATAAACAGCAAATGCCCACTATAGCTTTTTCATTATTTAACATTTCTCAATCTCAGTGTCCTTATAAGTAAAATAAAGACAAAGAATAACTATCTTGAAAGTTTATGAAGATTAAATGAGATAATGTGCCCAATATAAAAAGGATATCACTAATAGTAATGTTTACTTATTAGTTATTAGTTATAATTAATAGTTTTATAATTCCACCACTTGTCTGTCAGTTGGTTGTACCATGGTGGCTTGTGTGTTGTTATGGTACTGGACATTATGCCACTGGTATTTCATATACCGGGAGCTCAAGGGTTACAGGTGAGGAGAGACAACTCAGGGATGCCCAAAGTAGCAGGCAGGAAGAGCAGGAGAAAGGTGATTAAAAGCCAGGAAGCCAGGAAGAAGAGCATTCAGCCGAAGGGATTAGGTGAGGAGAGGAAACTCAGGCCTGCCCAGAGTAGCAGGCTGGAAGAGCAGGAGAAAGGGGATAAAAGCCAGGAACCCGGACAGAGGAGCAGTCAGCCCCAGGGACAACTCAGGGACGCCCAAAGCAGCAGGCCAGAAGAGCAGGAGAAAGGGGATT
>NW_006921637.1:1882417-1884248 GCF_000298275.1 Orycteropus afer afer | reverse complement strand
AGATCCATCAACCTATGGTCAGCTGATCTTTGACAAAGGGCTGAAATCCATTAAATGGGGAAGAGAATGTTTGTTTAATAAATGGTGCTGGAAAAGCTGGATATCCATTTGCCAAAAAATGAAACAAGATCTGTACCTCACACCATACACAAAAACTAACTACAGATGAATCAAAGACTTAAAGGTGAAACCTAAAACTATAGAATTCCTCAAGGAAAAACTAGGGGCAAATTTAGAGGCCCTAAAATATGGCATAAATAGACAATCAAGCATAACCAAAAATACACAAAAAGCAGAAGAAAAACTGTGGGACCTTCTAAAAATTAAATTTTCATATGCTTGCAAAGACTTCTCTAACAGAGTCAAAAGAGAACCTACAGATTGGGAAAAAATATTCTGCAATGACATATCTGACAAGGGACTTATCTCTAAAATTTATAGAAGACTCCAACACCTCAATAACAAAAAGACAAATAATCCAATTAAAAAATGGGCAGAAGACATGAATAGACACATCACAAAGGATGATATTCAGGTGGCCAACAAACATATGAAGAAATGCTCATGATCATTAGCCATTACAGAGATGCAAATCAAAACAACAATAAGATACCATCTTGCCCCAGCACTAGTAGCAAAGTTCAACAAGACACAAAATAACAAATGTTGGCAAGGATTCAGAGAAATTGGGACTGTCCTACACTGCTGGCAGGACTGTCAAATGGTACAACACTGTGGAAAGCAGTATGGTGGTTCCTTAAAAAGTTGTAAATAGAAATACCATTTGATCCAGCCATTCCATTACTAGGTATATATCCTAAAGAAGTGAGAGCCATGACAAGAACAGACATATGCACACCCAAGTTCACTGCAGCACTATTTACAATAGCAAAAAGTTGGAAACAACCTAGGTGTCCATCAACTGAGGAAAGTATAACCAAATTATTGTACATGCACACAACGGAATACTATGCAACCCTAAAGAATAATGTAGAATCTGCAAAATATACATAACTTGGATGAACTTGGAGGACATTATGCTGAGTGAAATAAGTCAATCACAGAAGGAAAAATATTGTATTAGTCTATTATTGTAAAAGTCAAGGAACGGTTTATATATGGAAGGAAATTTTCTTTGTTGGTTATCAGGGGTGGGAGGAGAGGGAAGGGAACACTGTTAGATAGGTAGTAGACATAAGCATTGATTTGGGTGAAGAGAAGGGCAATGTACCAAATGTGAGTGATCAACATGGTGACATTGAGGAAGAGGAAGACAGAGAGAGGTACATGTGAGGTACAGACAACAAAGATGAACCCTTTTGCACATACAGTACTGCATTGTCAGTGAAGGGAAACATGGGTATATAGGTGTGCAGATGGGTGGACAGGCTGAGCTATTAGGTATGTCTATGCAGCAGGGAGTGTACCCAAGACCATGTATAGGGCTGGCAGACAATGGTTCTACAAGTGTATGTGGATGTTCTGTAAGAACTCCCAGGGGTATAGTAGAGATGACAAGGGACAAGGTTGTAATAACTTCTTGGTTACAGCCAGGTACCCAGAGGGACCTAGTAGTTGAACCTGTGGGCTCAGGACCATAGTTGCAGGGGACATCAAGCTTAATTGGCATAACATACTACACAAAACATTGTTCCATCTCCTACTTTGGCAAGTAGTGACTGGGATCTTAAAGGCTTGCAAGCAGCCATCTAGATGCAATGTTGGGTCTCTCTTCATCCAGAGCAAAGAAGAATGAAGAAAACCAAAGATTCATGGAAACAATTAGTCCTAGTGACTGGTACACCATGCGATCCTCAGCCTATATGACTAT
>NW_006921637.1:1861012-1882162 GCF_000298275.1 Orycteropus afer afer | reverse complement strand
TCTGGAACTGAACCCACACCTGTGGCTTCCAGCCAAACAAAAGACAGGCATATGAGTTGAACATGTACCTGAGGTAGATACACTCCTTGGAGAGAATAATCATGGAAGAAAGAAGGGCTGTTTATGCACAGGGAGACAGTTCAGGGGGCAGGAGTGCATGGAGGGATGGACACAGGGAAGAGGTGACTATCGGGAGGAGGTGGGAGAGGACCTGTTGCACTGGGGTAAATCTCATGACATTGACAACGTGTGTGTGAACTGCTGTATGGAAAGCGAATTTAGTCTTTCACCCAAATTCCAATAAAAAATATATATCAATTACAGGTGAATTGTATGAAAAAAGCATAGCAATGACACTTCTAACAGATAAAAACAGAGACCACAGCATAAGGAAAGATTTCTTAAACAGACATAAAAGCACTCTTCTTGTTAGCTGCCACTGACTCATCTCTGTCTCATGGCAACCTTATGTATAACAGAATGAAATGTTGCCTAGTCCTATGCCATCTTCATGATTGTGGGTATGTTTGAGTTGATGGTTGTGGCCATGTGTCAATCCATCTCATTCATGCCTCATTTTTGCTGACTGTCTGCCAAACATGATGTCCTGTTAGAGCAAATGGTCTTTCGTAATGATGTGTCAAAGTTTCTCCATCCTCTTTCTAAGAGCATTCTAATGTATTTCTTCTAAGACTAATTTGTACGTTCTGTAAGCACTACAGCTCTGCTCCTCCCTCAGGGCACTCTCTCCTGTCCTAGTCAGGGCCATAAGGAAAAAGCCAGGTAGGAAAAGGCAGAAGCCTCAGCACCGGGGACAGGCAGGAATCTCTAGGTCCCACCTGATTTCTGAGATGCCATCACCACCTCCTCCTCTGCCGTCTCATCCTCCTCTGAGCTGCTGTTGCTGCTGCCACCACCACTCTGCAAAGCTTTTTTATGTGACAAATACTGTGAAATGAGTTTTACCAGGAAGAATTCTTCATTCCTATAGCATAATGTGCTTTTGTTAGAGGCATGAAGGAAAAGTTGGTGGCACCACCTGATCAGTTCATTCATGTTCCAAGGAAGAAGAACAGAATCCAGAGTGGGTAGATAGCTCTAAAAGAGAAATAGGACTAAATTCCAGGTCTCTTGACTATTTCTGACTGACCCTCAAATGTCAATGGATTTTTAATCTTTAGTTTTAAGTTTAACCACCTGCCTCCAGGAGCATATAATGAAATGTCATCACAGTGCTAGTCCAAGCCCTCAAGGTTCTGATAATTTCCCATTCAACTGTGAAGAAAATTCAGCAGGCCATATAGTGGCTCTACATGAGAACAGGTGATAGATTTTTCCCATTCCTTAGTGGCATGAGAAAAAAAGTGTTGCCCACTCCTCGGAAGGAAGGTTGGGCAATCTACTTCCGTAGTGATACCGCTTCGGAAACCCAAGGAGGGGTTGCTATGAGTCGGATCCAATTCAATGGCAGTGCGTTTGGTTTGGTTTGGAGCCCAAGAAAGGATAAAAGTGAAAAAAAAGGTTTGAGGTGGAGAGGGAAGACAGAGGAAGAGTACAGCTCTACTGAGCATTGGAATCTTGGAATAGTTGTATCAAAGGTATTGATCCTTCCTTATTGTTTGATCCTGATGGGTTAGCACCCTGTGAACAAGCTTTTTCCTTTTTCCTGACTGGCAGGAAGCACAAAGCTAAATTCTGGGTTTAATTAGGGCAGTTTTCCTTTAGCTTAAGTCTTTTAGCATCAAACCCCCTCCTCCCAGTTTCTACCTGCATTATTGCAACTCCTTTCTGGAAGTAGATAGGGATACTGAGCATTTGTGATTTTTTCTAGCAATTCTCCTTCTATTCCCTTTCTTTGGGACACCAAATTCTTTCCAGAAAACTACCATTTCCCTACTCCTAGCTCATGTGCTTAGGGGAGAAGATCTCACCTCCATCTCAGGGGTAAAGCATGTAACCTAGATATGAGACAATCAGCTATTCTGTTCTCCTTGCCATAGTGATTGTTTCTTACATGGGTACAGAGCCAATCTGAGCCAATGAGATGCAAAGGACATTTTGCCTGGAATGTGGGATAGAAAATGGTCCCCGCTAGATTTGAAGTTAGGAAGATACAAGTCTGAAGTCATCACAGCTGTACTATAAGTGCATTTGCCTGAAAATAGAGCTTATTCAAATGGGGAAAACCTAGAGATGAAGCTAGAAAAACCAGGTCCAGATCCATCATTTGAACTACTAGTCCCAGTTATACCTGAAGGCTGCCCTGCAACAACAAACAACATATATATATCACCTTAATTGCACAATTATTAACATTTTACCAGTTTTGCTTTTTTTTTTTTTTTTTTCGCTTAAGTATTTTAAATTATGTTGTTGGTGTTGTTGTTATGTGCCGTTGAGTTGGACCCGACTCATAGCGACCCCTCCTTGGGTTTCCGAGGCAGTATCACTACGGAAGTAGATTGCCCCATCTTCCTTCCGAGGAGTGGCTGATGGGTTTGAACCGCCAGCCTTCTGGTTAGCAGTGAAGTGCCTTAGGCACTACACTACCAGAGCTCGCATTTTAAATTATAGACATGCACATTTCATATAATTCTTTTGCATCTAATACCCAGTTGTCTTGGTTATCTAGAGCTGTTCTATCAGAAATACAAGTGAATAGCTTTAACAAACAGTAATTTATTTTCTGTGGCATAGTACCTAAGGCTGCTAACCAGAAGGCTGGTGGGTTTGAACCACTCCTCAGAAGGAAGGTTGGGCAATCTACTTCCATAGTGATACTGCCTCGGAAACCCAAGAAGGGATCCCTACAAGTTGGATCCAACTCCACGACAGTGAGTAAAGTAAGTAGTAGTAATATACTTAGTAGTGGCATTGCTGGATCATATGGTATTTCTATTTCTAGCTTTTTAAGGAAATGCCATACCATTTTCCACGGTGGTTGCACCATTTTACAGTACTATCAGCAACATATGTGGCTTCTAGTCTCTTCCCCCTCTGCCAGCATTTGTTGTTTTCTGCTTTTTTGAACTTTGCTATTAGTGCTGGGGTGAGATGATATTTCATTGTTGTTTTGATTTGCATCTCTCTAATGGCTAAAGATTTTGAGGATTTCTTCATGTGCCTGAATGTCTTCTTTGGTGAAATGTCTGTTGAAGTACTCTGCCATTTTTTAATTGGATTATTTGTCTTTTTATTGTTGAGCTATTGAAGTGTTCTATAAATTTTTAGCAATTAGCCCCCTTCTCCGATATGTCATTGGCAAAAATTACTTTTCCCAGTCTGAGGATTCTCGTTTTACTCTTTTGATGAAATCTTTTAATGCACATAAGTGTTTAATTTTTAGAAGGCCCCAGACATCTATTTTGTCTTCTGCTGTTTATGCATTTTCAATTATATTCAATACTGTACTTATGCCCCGAATTAGGGTCCCTTATTTTGCCTCTGATTTTTCTTTGGTGATCTTTATGATTCAGGTATTTGATCCAACTTGAGTTCATTTTTATACATGGTGTGAGATATGGGTCCTGTTTCATTTTTCTGCAAATAGATATCCAATTTGCTAGTACTATTTATTAAAAAGACTCTCTCTTCTCCATCTAATGAGTTTTGGCCCTTTCTCAAAGACCAGCTGTATATAAGTGGATAGATTTACTTCTGGGTTCCCATTTCTGTTCCATTGGACTATGTGTCTGTCTGTCAATGTACCTGTGCTATGTTGTAAGTTTTGAGATCGGGGAATGTGAGGTCTCCTACTTTGTGACATCATTGCTCTTCAATTTATCTTTCCAGGCATAGAAGACCATATGATTGTCCAATTCAAAATGTCCAATACCAGTCCATTTCAATTCACTAATGCCTAAAATATTGGTCTTTATTCATTCCATTTCAGTTTTGACAACTTCCAATTTTCTTAGATCCATACTTTGTACATTTCATGCTCTGATTATTAATGAATGTTTACAGCTGTTTCTCCCCATTTTGAGTCATGTCCCATTAGTAAATTAAGGTCTCAAAAGCTTTACTCTATTCACATCATTAACATTGACATTACTTCGAGGAGGCAGCTCTTCCCTCAGTCATATTTTGAGTGCCTTCCAATCTGAGGGGCTCATCTTCTGGCACTATTTCACACAGTGTTTCACTGCTATTCATAAGGCTTTCATTGGCCAATTTTTTTCAGAAATGGATGGCCCCATCCTTCTCAGCTCTGCTGAAACTGGGGTGACCCTGCTGGCATTCAAAATACCAGGGGCATAGCCTCCAGCCTCACAGCAACACACAAGCCACCACAGTACAACAAACTGACAGACAAGTGCTAGATGGACAAAATTAGAAGGAAGAAAGTCCAGCCATCAAGGAGCTTACTTTTTTGTGGATAAGATAGTCATTAAATAGATAAGTACAAAATATATAGTCATATGGGCTCTAGAAAAAAATAAAGTAGAGTGATAGTACTGGAGGTGGTGAGAAATGGCTTGTTGTTGTTGTTGTTAGGTACCACTGAGTTGGCTCCAACTCATAGCAATACTATGTATAACAGAACAAAACACTGCCCAGTCCTTGCCAGCCTCACAATCCTTGCTATATTTGAGCCTACCGCTGCAGCCACTGTATCAATCCATGTCAATGCAGGCCTTCTTCTTCTTCACTGACCCTCCTCTTTACCAAGCATGACATCTTTCTCCAGGAAATGGTCCCTTCTGACAACATGACTAAAGTATGTCAAATGAAGTCTAGCCTTTCTCACTTTCAAGGAATATTCTGGCTGCACTTCTTCCAGGACAGACTCGTTCATTCTTTTAGCAGTCCATAGTACTTTCAGCATTCTTTGCCAACACCACAACTCAAAAGTATCAACTCTTCTTCGGTCTTCCTTCTTCATTGTCCAGCTCTCACATGCATATGAGGCAATTGAAAGTGACATGGATTGGGTTAGGCGTACCTTAGTCTTCAAGAGACATCTTTGCTCTTCAGCACTTTGAAGAGGTCTTTTGCAGCAGATTTGCCCAGTGTAATACGTTATCTGGTTTCTTGACTGCTGCTTCCATTGATGTCGATTGTGGAATCAAGTAATATGAAATCTTTAAAAACATCAGTCTTTTCTCCACTTATTGTGATGCTGCTTACTGGTCCAGTTGTGAGGATTTTCTTTCTTTATGTTGAGATGTAATCCATACTGCAGATTGAAGTCTTTAATCTCCATCAGTAAGTGCTTCAAGTCATTTTCACTTTCAGCAAGCAAAGTTGTTGTCTGCATATCGCAGGTTGTTAGTGAGTCTTCCTCCAATCCTGATGCCACAGTCTTCTTCGTATAATCCAGCTTCTCAGATTATTTGTTCAGCATACAGATTAAATAATTATGGTGAAGGGATACACCACTGACATACTACCTTCCTGATTTTAAACCGTGCAGTATCCCCTTGTTATGTTTGAATGACAGTCTCCTACTCTATGTACAGGTTCCTCATGAGCACAAACAAGTGTTCTGGAATTCCCATTCTTCTCAGTGTTATCCATAATTTGTTATGGTCTACACAATCAAATGCTTTTGCATAGTCAATAAAACACAAGTGAGTGTCTTTCTGGTATTGTTTGCTTTCAGCCAAGATCCATCTGACATCAGCAATGATATCCCTTGTTCCACATCCTCTTCTGAAACCAGCTTGCGGTTCTGGAAGTTCTCTGTCAGTATACTGCTGCAGCCATTTTTTAATTTGAATTTTGAATTTAAAATCTTCAGCAAGATTTTACTTGCATATGATATTGTTCAATAATTTCCACATTGTATGGAGTCACCTTTCTTTGGAATGAGTACAAACATGGAACTCTTCCAGTCAGTTGGCCAGGTAGCTAGCTGTCTTCCAAGCATAGACAAGTGAATGCCTCCAGCAAGGCATCCATTTTTGTTGAAACATCTCAATGGGTATTCCATCAACTCCTGGAGCCTTGTTCCTTGCCAGTTTCTTCAGTGCAGCTTTGACTTCTTCCTTCAAAACCTTGGTTCTTGATCATATGCCACCTCCTGAAATGGATGAAAATCGACCAGGTGTTTTCAGTACAGTAACTCTGTGTATTCCTTCCATCTTCTTTTGATGTTTCCTACATCAGTCAATATTTTGCCCATAGAATTTTTCAATATTGCAATTCAAGGCTTGAATTTTTTCTTTAGTTCTTTTGGCCTGAGAAATGCTGAGCATGTTCTTCCATTTTGGTTTTCTAACTCCAGGTCTTTGCACAATTCATTATAATTGACTTTGTCTTCTTGAGCTTCTCTTTGAAATCTTCTATTCAGCTCTTTTATCTTGTCATTTCTTCCATTTGCTTTAGCTACTCTCCATTTTAGGGCAAGTTTCAGAGTCTCTTCTGACATGTGTTTTGGTCTTTTCTTCCTTTCTTGTCTTTTTAATGACCTCTTGCTTTCTTCATGGGTGATGTTCTTGATGCCATCCCACAATGCCTCTGATTTTCAGTCATTGGTGTTCAATGCATCAAATCTATTCTTTAGATGGTCTCTAAATCCAGGAGAGATATAATCAGGTCATATTTTAGCTCTCATGGACTTGTTTTAATTGTCTTCAGCTTCAAGTTGAACTTGCATAGGAGCAACTGATGGTCTGTTCCACAATCAGCTCCTGGTCTTGTTTTGGCTCAAGATATTGAGCTTCTCCATTGCCTCTTTCCTCAGATGCAGTTGATATGATTCCTGTGTACTCCATCTGGCAAAGTCCATGTGTATAGCCACCATTTGTGTTGCTGAAAAAAAAGGTATTTGCAATGAATAAGTCATTGGTCTTACAAAATTCTATCATGCAGTCTCCAGCATTATTTCTGTCACCAAGGCCATATTTTCCAGCTACCAGTGATTCTTCTTTGTTTCCAACTTTTGCATTCCAGTTACCAGTGATAATCAACACATCTTGCTTTCATGTTTGGTCAATTTCAGACTGCCTAAGTTGATAAGAATCTTCAATTTCCTCATCTTTGGCTTTAGTGGTTGGGGGGTAAATTTGAGTATTAGTAGTATTAATTGTCTTCCTTGTAGGCATACGGATATTATCCTATCATTGACAGCACTGTACTTCAGGATAGATCTTGAAATATTCTTTTGACAATGAATGCCACACCATTCCTTTTCAATTTGTCCTTCCCAGCATAGTAGATCATATGCTTATCTGATTCAAAATGGCCAAAACCAGTCATTTCAGCTCACTGATGCCTAAGGTATCAATCTTTACATGTTCCATTTCATTTTTGACAACTTCCAATTGTCCTAGATTCATACTTTGTACATTCCATGTTCCGATTATTAATGGATGTTTGCAGCTATTTCTTCCCATTTTGAGTTGTGCCACATCAGCAAATGGAGGTCCTGAAAGCTTTTCTCAAGCTACATCGCTTTACTCTGAGGAGGCAGCTCTTCTCCAGTCATATTTTGAGTGTCTTCCAACCTGAGGGGCTCATCTTCTGGCACTATATCAGACAATGTTTCAGGGCTATTCATAAAGTATTCCAGTAATATATCAGACAGTGTTTCACTGCTATTCATAAGGTTTTCACTGGCCAATTCTTTGAGAAGCAGATGGCCCCTTCCTTCTTCTGAGTCTGCCCATGTTCCTCTTGGCCAAGCTCTGCTGAAACCTGTCTACCAAGAGTAACCCTGCTGGTATTTGAAATACCAGTGGCATAGTCTTCAGCCTCACAGCAACACACAAGCCACCAAAGTATGACAAACTGACAGACAAGGGTTAGGAGAAATGGCTGGATTCTGGACATACCTTGAAGGCACAGCCAATAGTATTTCCTGACAAATTGGATATGGAGTGTCAGAGAAAAAGAGGAGTTAAGGATGATGCCAAGATTTCTGCCCTAATAATCCAGAGGATGAAGGAACCATTAACTGAGATGGAGAAAACTACAGGAAGAGTAGGTTTGGAGGAGAAGATCAAGAGTTCATACTGGATATGTTAATTGTGAAATGTCCCTGAGCCATCCAAGATGGTGGTGTCCTGGAAGCCAAGGGAAGAAAAGGCTTCCAAGGGGAAGGAAAAATCGTGTCACATGTTGCTGACAGGCCAGGAAGATAAACATTGAGAACTGACCACAGAATTCAGCACCAAGGGCACTGATGTCCTTCTCAACATAAGCAGTTTCATTTAATTGGCCAGGACCAAAGTTTGATAGGGTGTGTTCAAGATAGAATGGGAGGAGTGAGATTAGAAACTGTGAGTATAGACAATCATTTAGAGATACTTTGCTGTAAAATATGGGGTGGTATTAGAGCATAAGGAATCAGAGTTTGCTTTAAGACAGAAGAAATTATACCATGTCTATGTAGCAGAGAAGGGGGAAATGATGATGCAGAAGGGGGAAGGAATTACTGGACAATGCTCACGAGTAATTGAAAGAGGATGGGAGCAAGGAGTGGTTGGCCAAGAGGAACATGGGCAGTTCATTGACAGTAATGGGGTTAAGGCAGAGGTTATGAGCACAGTGCAGGTGGAGAGATGTAGGAGTTTTAATTCTTCTTTTGCCTACTTGGGAAATGAGGCAACTGAGCCTCAAATAAGTTCCTTAGTAAGTGGCAGATCTGGGACTGAAACCCTAGGTCTCTCTAACTCTAAAAACTGTATTTATTCCACCACATCACAGCTGCCCCTCTATGTTTGCAGGCTGATTTACAAAATTTAGAAGTTAAAGAGTTAAAGAAACCCTCAGCACCACGTTTTATTCTTTGCCTTTAATATAAAAGATAAGGTCACACAGATATAAATTGCTTTGAAGCACTGGAGTTATGCTACCTCTTTGCATAGTCACAATTCAACCTGGGGGGGTTCAGTCTCCAAAGCCCAGAGGTTTCCTGTGGTTTGTTCTGGGTCGTCAGCTCTGAATTTGGCAAAACCCAGACACCCATTCACCTTACCCACCCCTGCCAGGGAGGATCACCCTACAGTGCTGGCGACCTGGTGTCATTGAGCACTCAGACTCGTGGTGACGACATTACCTCTAGACGGCATTCATCTTTTTCCTTCTCTTCTGATTCCACCCAGAAGGAAATGTTGACACTGTCAAGAACTAAGGAGCTCTGGTCACACATCACCTGTGTGTCACACAAAACCTCTTCTCTCACGTTTCAGAGCCCTCCATTCAAACTTGGAATGGGAGAGAAAAGAACAGGATGCCAGCTGTCTGCTCTGCCATCCGCCTTTAAGGTAAACTCAGCATCTTCCCCTAGCCTTACAAAGATGATTCTGATGATTTCGATCACAGCCAGGATCTTCAACTGATTTACCTACTTTGCAAATAGGAGTGAAGAAATTATCGAGATATTGAGAGAAGAGAGGAATATATTTTATAAAATTTTTGTGATTTGGGTGAAAGTTTACAGAGCAAATTCATTTTCCGTAGAGCAGTTCATATACATTTTGTTTTGTGACATTGACTGCAATCCCCACCATGTTAACAGCTCTCTTTGCACTCGTCTTCCTAACATAGTGCCTAAGGCATGTGACTGCTAACCGAAAGGCTGATGGTCAACCCCACCAGCCACTCCTCAGAAGGAAGGTTGGGCGGGTACTCTACTTTGTAGTGATACTGCCTCGGAAACCCAAGGACGAGTAGCTATGAGTCAGATCCGACTAGGCAGCAGTGAATTTCGTTGTTTTTTTTTTTTTTTTTTTCCCTGTAGGAGGGTGGACAGGGTGTGTCCTTCCCTGTGTCCTCCTTTCCTATGCATTCCTGCTCCCCAAGCTAGCTCTCTATGCAAATACACTATCTCCCTGTGCAGATACTGCCCTTCGGTTCTCCCATAATTGAGTTCTAAGAAGCATTATCTACTTGGAATAAAATGTTCACCTTTAGTGTAGTGCCTAAAGCACTTGACTGCTAACCAGAAGGCTGGCAGTTCAAACTCACCAGCCACTCCTCGGAAGGCAGGTTGGGCAATCTACTTCTGTAGTGCTACTGCCTCGGAAACCCAAGGAGGGGTGACTATGATCTCATGGTCATTGTTCTGGTTACTTAGTGCCGCTCGGACAGGAATATACCACAAATGGGATGGCCTTAACAAACAGGAGTTTATTCTCTTATAGTTCAGGAGGCTAGAAGTCTGAGTTCCAAGTGCCAGGCTCTAGGGGCTGGGTGAAAGCCCCTCAACCTTGGGCTTCAGCTCTGCCTCTTGCCCCTGTCCCACTGAAGCAAGAGGCATCTCTCCACTCAGGCAGCTGCGAGCTACTGAGGCTGACAAACCCAAGGCTGACAAGTGAAAAGGCACAGTCCCGATGTCACCAAACCACATGGCAGGCCATTGATGCAAGTCCATTGAAAGTCCCAGGATCAGCAGAGCATGGCAGGCTGCTGAACAATGACTGGGCTACATGCAGGATTCAAGCCATAAGCTAGAGTCCATTCCCAAAGCTGTTTCTTATATATGGGAAGCAGACCACATCCCTAAAGCAGCTATTCAGCTGCTTGTGGTAGGTCCCACCATGGAGTTGATTGTCAGTCTCATCATGGGGAATAACTACCCCAACTGCCCAGCCACTCAACCAGGCCCAGCCAAGTTGACACACGAACTTAACCAACACTGTCATATAGGCTGAGAAGTTCACATGGTCCACTAGTCCTTTGGACTAATTGTTCTCATGCTTCTTTGGATTTCTTCATTCTTCTTTGCTCTGGATGAAGAAGGACCAATTGTTGCATTTAGATGGCCACTTACAAAGCTTTTAAGACACCAGTCAATACTCACCAAAGTAAGATGTAGAATATGCCAATTGAGCTTGATGGCCCCCACAACCATGCTCCTGAGACCACAGGTCCAACAACTCGCTCCATCAAGTGGTTGACTGTGCCTAAGAAGTTATCATAACTTTGCCCCCTGTTAGTTTTATTTATATGGGCATTCTTACAGCACATATAAATGTGTATGTAGAAATATCATCTGCCAACCTTATATATGGTCATGGGGTATATTTCTTTTTGCCTAGACATACCTGATCATTCAACCTGTCTACGCATAAATTGTTAGTTATCACTGATAACACAGTATTGAATATCTTTGTTGTTGTCGGCACTTCTTATGCACCTCTCTGTGTCTTCCTTTTCCTTAGTGTTATTGTGTTGGTCACTCACTTTTGGTATACCACCTTTCCCTTCACCCAAATCAATACTTGTCTATTGCCTATCTAGCAATTTTCCCTCTTCTCCCCTCCCATCCCTGGTAACCAAGAAAGCTTCCTCCACATATAATCCTTTCCTTGACTTTTTACAATAGTGAACTGTATTTGTCCTTCTGTGATTGATTTATTTAACTCAGCATAATGTCCTCCAAGTTCATTCATGTTATGCGGTGTTTGACAGATTCTACATTCTTCTTTAGTGTTGCATTAGTATTACATTGTATATACGTACCAAAGTTTGGTTATCTATTCTTCTGTTGATGGGCACTTAGGTTGTTTCCATATTTTTGCTATTGTGAATAATGCTGTGATAAACATGGGTGTACACATATCTGTTTGTGTTCTGGCTCTCACTTCTTTAGGATATATACCTAGCAGTGGGATTTCTGGGTCAAATAGTATTTCTATTTCCAACTTTTCAAGGAATCACCATACTGATTTCCACAGTGGTTCTCATTTTACAGCCCATCAGCAGTGTTTGAGAGTCCCAATTGCTCCACATCCTTGCCAGCATTTGTTATTTTCTGTTTCGTTGAACTTTGCTATTAATGGTGGAGTGTTTGGTATCTCATTGTTGTTTTGATTTGTGTTTCTCTAATGGCTAATGATCGTGAACATTTCTTCATGTGTTTGTTGGCTGCTTGAATATCTTCTTTGGAGAAACGTCTGTTCATGTCTTCTGCTTATTTTTAAATTGGACTATTTGTCTTTTTGATGTTGAGGTGTTGAAGTTTCTATAAATTTAGAGAAAAGTCTCTTGTCAAATATGTTGTTGCCAAGTATTTTTTCCCAATCTGTAGGTTCTCTTTTTACTCTTTTGCAGAAGTCTTTTGATGCACATAAGAATTTACTTTTTAGAAGGTCTCAGTCATCTAGTTTATCTTCTGCTGTTTATGTGTCTTGCGTTATGCTTCATAGTTTAGTTATGCCATAAATTAGAGCCCCTATTTTCTCTTTGATGAACTTTATTGTTTTAGGTTTCACATTTAAGTCTTTGATCCATCTGGAGTTAGTTTTTGTGTATGGGGTGAGATATGGATCTTATTTCATTTTTCTGTAAATGGATATCCAATTTTGCCAGCACCATTTGAGAAAGAGACGATCTCTTCCCCATTTAATGGATCTCAGCCCTTTGTCAAAGATCAGCTGACCACAGGTGGTTGGATCTACTTCTGGGTTCTCAATTCTTTTCCACTAGTCTATATGTATCTGTCATTGTACCAGGCTGTTTTGACTACTGTGGATGTATAGTGGGTTTTGAGGTCTGAGAGTGTAAGACCTCCTACTTTCTTCTTCAGTCGTGCTTTGCTTATCTGAGGTCTTTCCTTTCTATATAAAATTAGTGATTGATTTTTCCATACCCTTAAAGAAAATAGGAAAATACTTTTGTAAACATACAACTAGACTAGTAATTTTCTGATATTTGCTTCTCAGAAAAACTGGTTCAGTGTCCAATAAGTCAAGTGCCTAGAGCCCTATGCAATGGAGAGTGACTTAATTTCAATGGCTCCAGCTTGCAGCTTTAAACCATTTTCAGGTGAGGCATACATACACATCCCTACCTCACCTGTCACTTCTCCTGTGTTTCACATAACAGACTACAGCTGCACCAAATATGACCAGCTTAAAGATGCTTGAAATGGAAATCTGTGGTTGACAAATCCATCCCTCAAAAACTTTGGTATGTATTCCAGTCATAGCAAGTCAGGTGCAATATCTCCTCGCAAAAATGAAGTACAATATTATTAACTATAAAACCAACCCAGACTCTGGAAAATTGGTCAGGGGAGGTGTTTTTCTTAACTAGATGAGTTTTCATTCCTTTAACTGTAAGATACCATATCTCAAATACTTTTCTACATGGAATGAACTAAAATTTTCAAATTGTAGACTATTTTAAACAGAACAGAATAAATATTATTCCTGATGTTGCTCTAGGGCTAATGTTTAAGTATGGCTTAGAAGTTTCCTGAAATCCTCTTTCATCACATATGAAATCACTGTAACTAATGTAATTCACTTGTTTATCTTTGCTTTTGGGAGAGGGTGGCTGGAGACAAGTGAAGGAATGAAGTATAACAGATATAATCCTCATTGAGAAGTATTTCATATTGGTG
Source organism: Orycteropus afer afer (assembly GCF_000298275.1). NCBI lineage: Eukaryota > Metazoa > Chordata > Mammalia > Tubulidentata > Orycteropodidae > Orycteropus > Orycteropus afer. The sequence goes on along the minus strand of NW_006921637.1, from coordinate 1,868,865 downwards.
AGAGCCCCTGAAACCTAATTAATTAATTCAGCCTTTATTGAGGTATGCATCCTGTGTCAGATACTGCAAATACAGCAACAACCAAAAACATTAAAAAAACAGAAAAATTCTTGCAGCCCTACAGTTTATCTCTTACTGCAGGAAACCAACAAAAAAGTTTCCTTAAATGCACTGTTAAGATGAGTATTATCACCTTATTGTCCTCAAAGCATGTGAGGTGCCATAACTTGTGGTAACATGGCCGAGGTTCAAGCTGGGAAGCTGAGACTTAATCCATTTTAATCACTAGCTGGGAACAAGTCACTTCACAGGTCTGTGCCACAGTGTTCTGTTAATATCCTACCTTCTTACAGCTTCCAGAATTCAAAGATAATATATCCAGAGCTGCAAAAACATTATACAAATGCAGGTTTTCATTTTTTTAAGTTACAAGCCTTAGTGTTTAAAGAGAGCACAGAATAAACTAAAATAAGGGTATATTTCATTACTGATGATTCTTAAAGTCAGTGTCAAAAAAGAATGAGTAGGATTAGTAAGACTGGACTGTAAGTAACAAAATACATCATTTACTTTCAACTATTACTTATTTCTCTGAAGCAAAATCTTAGAAATCCAGACTATTCTAAAGGTCTCTTAAAGGGACCAGGGCTGAGTAATATCAGCTCTGAAAAGGAAACCCCAAGAGTCTACCTAAGTGTCTTCCTAGCTGTTAGTCTCCTCTGGAGATTAGCCTTAGCCAGTTATTTCTGCATAAAAGGATTGCTTACCCAAACGTGTTACATGAAACCCAGACAGCACTGAGTCGACCAATCCCAAGGCTACCAGAGATGGGGTGACATAAGGTCAAAGATCAATGGCCTTTGAGTTGTTTTTGTGTGAGACTCTGTCAAATTTAGGGACACTCTAAGGTCTCTCTTAGGAAGTATGAAGGGTGTTAAATGAACACAGTGAAAAGAGAACATTATCCATACATCATCTGGCCATCATCTAGGCTAGAGGCTTACAGGACATCCCAGACTAGGTACCAATGGTACTGAGTTATTTACAGCTGTTGAGATGCTTTCCAGTGTTTGCTAACCTTCCAATATCCCCTCAACTTCCCCCATGCCTCCTGGCAGTTAACCATCACCTAGGGACTTCACTATAGAATGATTTTTTTCTTTTTCATGGGAAACAGGTGGAAATGATAGTCTATTGTTCTTATGTATACCAAGATGTGTGTCCTCTGAAACATACACATATAGACAAGATATAGACAACAGAGGCAAATACTAGTATATGCACAATACTGCATTACCATTAACACCAAACACCAAAACAAAATGCAAAATGCAAAAATAAATGCAGGTAAGATGATCAGGTGGGGGTAGGGAAATAGGAATATACCCTAAACCAAGGATACATTTGGTTGAAGATAATCTTACATATGCACTTGTGCTACAAAATTAGCCACATACATTACAGAAGCAACAGAAGACAGAGTTGGAGTAACTTCTCAGAGACGATCAAACAGGGCAAATCACCAGCCCTGCCAACTCAGGACCATAGTCTTGGAGGACATCATGCTCAACTGGCACAACATAATAAATAAAAATTTTGTTCTAAAACCTACTTTGGTGAGTAGTGACTAGGGTCTTAAAAGCTTTCGAGAAGCCATCTAAGATGCAACTATTGGTCTTCTCTCATCTGAATCAAAGAAGCGTGAAGAAAACAAAGTCATTTGGAAACAATTAGTCCAAAGGTAAGATGGAGCATAAGGACCTCAGCCTTCATGACCCTGAGACCAGAAGAACTAGATGGTGCTCTGCTACCAATACCAACCACTCAGAAAGGGATCAAAACTGGAGATCCTGGATAGGGTGGGAGGAAAAATGTGGAACAAAATTAAAAAACACAAAAAATGACCAGGATTACTAGTCACATAGAGTGTGGTTGAACCCTCAAGACCACGGCCCCAGCTAGCAAAACTGGACATCCACTTGCAGAAAAATGAAACAAGATCCATACCTCACACCATACACAAAAACTAACTCCCGATGGATCAAAGACTTAAAGGTGAAACATAAAACAATAGAGTTCCTCAAGGAAAAACTAGGGGCAAATTTAGGGGCCCTAATATATGGCATAAATAGACTATAAAGCATAACCCAAAATACGCAAATGGCAGAAGAGAAACTAGATGAATGGGACCTTCTAAATATTAAATTTTTATGTGCTTCCAAAGACTTCTCCAAAAGAGTCAAAAGAAAACCTACAGATTGGGAAAGAATATTTGGCAATGACATATCTGACAAGGGACGTATCTCTAGAATTTATAGAAAACTCTACACCTCAATAACAAAAAGACAAATAATCCAATGAAAAAATGGGCAGAAGACATGAATAGGCACGTCACAAAGGAGGATATTCAGGGTCAACAAACATATGAAGAAATGCTCACGATCATTAGCTATCACAGAGATGCAAATCAAAACACCAATGAGATACCATCTTGCCCCAGCACTAGTAGCAAAGTTCAACAAGACACAAAATAACAAATGCTGGTGAGGATGCGGAGAAATTGGGACTCTTATACACTGCTGGTGGGACTGTAAAATGGTACAACCACTGTAGAAAGCAGTATGGCAGTTCCTTAAAAAGTTGGAAATAGAAATACCATTTGATCCAGCCATTCCATTACTAGGTATATATCCTAAAGAAGTGAGAGCCATGACAAGAACAGACATATGCACACCCATGTTCATCGCAGCACTATTTACAATAGCAAAAAGTTGGAAACAACTGAGGTGTCCATCAACTGAGGAATGGATAACCAAACTGTGGTACATACACACAACAGAATACTATGGAACCCTAAAGAATAATGTAGAATCTGCAGATCACCAGATAACATGAATGAACTTTGAGGACATTATGCTAAGTGAAATAAGTTAATCACAGAAGGACAAATATTCTATTAGTCTGTTATTGTAAAAGTCAAGGAACGGCTTATATATGGAAGGAAATTTTCTTTGTTGGTTATCAGGGGTGGGAGGGGAGGGGAGGGAACACTGTTAGATAGGTAGTAGGCAGAAGTATTGATTTGGGTGAAGACAAGGACAATGTACCAAATGTGAGTGATCAGCATGGTGGCATTGAGGAAGACATAGAGCGCTACATGGGAAGTGCAGACAACAAAGATGAACCCTTTTGCACATAAAGTACTGCGTTGTCAGTGAAAGCAAACACAGGTATATGGGTGGATAGACAGGTGGACAGGCTGAACTATTAGCTATGTCTATGCAGCAGGAGTGTACCCAAGACCATGTATAGGGTTGGCAGACAATGGTTCCACAAGTGTATGTGTATGTTCTGTAAGAACTCCCAGGGGTATAGTAGAGCTGACAAGGGACAAGGCTGTAGTCACTTCTTGGTCACAGCAGACATCAAGCTCAATTGGCATAACACACTACACAAAACATTGTTCCACCTCCTACTTTGGCGAGTAGCGTCTGGGATCTTAAAAGCTTGCAAGCAGCCATCTAAATGCAACAATGGGTCTCTCCTCATCCAGAGCAAAGAATGAAAAAAAACAAAGATTCATGGAAACAATTAGTTCTAGTGACTGGTACACCATGCGATCCTCAGCCTATATGACTATGAGACCAGAAGAACTAGATGGTGCCCGGCTATCACTGTCAACCACTCAGAGGCGGGGTCTATGTAGGAGATCCTGGATAAAGAGGGAGAACAATGTGGAACAAAACTCAAAATCATTTGGGGGGGGAAAAAAAGGGACCAGGTTTGCTGGTCTGATAGAGCCTGGTGGAACTACTGAGACTATGGTCCCTAGCTGCCCTTCAGGTCTGGAATTGAACCCACACCTGTGGCTTCCAGCCAAATAAAAGACAGACGTAAGAGCTGAACACGTACCTGAGGTAGATACATCCCTTGGAGAGAACCATCCGGGGAGAAAGAAGGGCTGTGTAGGCACGGGGGGGTGTGTGTATGTGGGAGACAGTTCAGGGGGCAGGAATGCATGGAGGGATGGACACAGGGAAGAGGTAACTATTGGGAGGAAGTGGGAGGGGAGGTGTTGCATTGGGGTAAACTGTCAATGTCATCAGACAACGTTTATGTGAACTGCTGTATGGAAAGTGAATTTGCTCTGTAAACTTTCACCCAAATCATTAAAAAAAAAAAAAAAAGACCACAGCCCCAGCCAGAAATGACTCACTCCCATGGACTGGCTCTCAGAACAACAGTAGAAAGACCTACATGCAGAACACCTACACCAGGGTGGTACACCCACCTACTCTAGAGAGATACACCCTTTAGAGCAATCAGCCATGAGACATCAGAGGGGCAGCATTCATATAAAGGGAAAGCTGGACAGACAAGAATGCATAGTTAAAAAGGGCAGAGGGTGGGGGTAGTCAGAGGGATGGGAGAGGAGGAGAGTTTGTTATGGTTGGGGATGGTAATCGAGGCATGAAATCAAATGTGCACGAACTGCTGAATATAAAACAAATTTGCTTTGTAAATTTACACCCAAAGCACAATAAAATTTGAAAATAAAATAAAAAAGTAATGACCAAAAAAAAAAAAGTCTGTGTCCTTTTGTACAAGAAAAGTTACATGTGGCAAAAGAATATATATACTCTGCAAATTTCCTGTTTTGAAATTACATTGGTTTGCCATTCTACTGGAAAATAAGAAATAAACTCCATCAGTGGCCCAAATGGAGTAAAAGGACTATGGGTCAACACTTTTTCCGTAAGAAAAGTTACTAAAAGCATCAGAACACTTCCTTTTCCATATTCCCCACTCACATCAAAGTTTGGTATGGACCTTACAGGTGGACAAACACCTCTGTTCATCCCCTCAACGCCAAGGAATCTTGCAAGTCTAGGACAGTTTAGGAAGAAACTTCACCTTCAGCAGAGCTGGAAACTGTGAAGGAAAAGAGCTAAATGTTGCTCGGTATTGTCTTTGATTAAAATAATAATAATAAAGGGGCAGTAAAAACCCTTTAAATGACCTGTCCTGAAACTTTTGTCTCTTTAAAGAGTCAAAAATATCAGTGTAAGGTTAGGCTGACCCAGAAAGGACAAGCATCCCTAAAATTATCAGTGACTAGGATATTTTAATTCAGATCAAATTAACAGATTGCACATCCTCCTTTAGTTCAGTTCCACAAATATTTATCTACCTATTGACATGTCAGAGCAGATATTTTATATGCAGAATTATACATTTTTCACCTTCCAACTTACTCTGCATGTGTAATCTCAAAGAAACTTGTATATTAATTTTACTGTGAAAAATTTCAAGCCTAGTTCTGCCTATTTGGATTTCCATTCATTAAGTATTTACTGAAAATTTAAATATACTTTATACTGGAGACATAGGATCAGTAAGACATGTATCGTTAAAAGTGGTCTAGTGAGATAAAAAAAAAGTCACCAAAATATTATAGTAGATCTTGGTAAGAATATCCCAGGGTTCTACGGAATCTCCAAGGGACACCTAAACTTGCCCCAGGAAAAGCTTCACTAAGAATATCTCAACTGGACAGTAGAATCAGTGAGGGAATAGTCTTATTTTATCCATCCAGATATGCTGTGATTAGCTGTGTACCCATGGCAGAGTGGGCAAAACCATCAGGCAAAAGACAGGATGGTCACTGGAGAAGGCACATTTTGGGGTATTTCAGTATGACCAGATCTTGTGTGCTTAACTTTCCCTGTTTAGGTGGTAAGGAGGATATATTTGGAATGAGGCTGGAAAGTTTTATCAGGTTTGATTATAAGGGCTTTGCATGCCAGAGAAGGGACGAACATGATGTTTCTGAACAATTGCTCAGGCAGAATAAGTTGGAATGGATGCAGCTGTGCAGTAACTCAAGTAAAATGATGAACCTACAACAGTGGCAGGTGAGGTTGAAGCAATGGAATAGATTGAAAAGATAGTGAGAAAGGGCAGAATTTATTAACTGATGGAATGTAGTGAGGCGACCACAGCCAGGTTGGGGGATGATGGCTCGAGAGAAACAGGTTCAAGAGAAAATGAATTCAATCCTGTATATATGTCAATTCCAGGTGCCTGTGGATATCCAAAGGAGCTCTGGAGCAGTGGTTAAAGCATTCAGCTGGTAACCAAAATGTTGGTGTGGTTTGAAACCACCAGCTGCTCCATGGAAGAATGATGAGGCAATCTGCTTCTGTAAAGATTTAGCCTTGGAAACCCTATGGGGCAGTGATAGTGGCCTATTCTAGGGTCACAATGAATCTGAACTGACTCGTTAGCAGTGGGTTTTTTTTGGGGGGTGGACATCTAATTGGTGCTAAGCCATTCAGTTTGGGAGTCATCTAAAACAGGTGGCCACTGAAGACAAAGGGATGAAATCACCCAGGAAGATGGAGAAACCAGGAAGAATTTTTAGACAAAAACAGTGCATTTTGGTCAGTCTAACAGAACGACAAGTGCTAGCCCTGAACCCCACCTCCTCCCATATCCCTGGCTCTAAGCCCCAATTCACTTCAGCCTTCCCAGGTTGACTTGCTCTCCCACCAAATCCTCCCAATTCACTCTAGTTTTGCTTATTTAGTCTGAGAAGTTACAGTATACTCCCTGCATTTACTTCAGTAACTTGGGAAAAGAGGTAGAGATTTTTATAGTAAGCAGCAAAATTAGACCTAAACACACACAAAAAATTCATTTTTAAAAGATGTAACACAAGATCTTAGTGTTTGTTTCCAACTCATCAGGTTCTACATTCTCAAAGATAAAAACATTCTATCTGCAACTGGAATTATGTATTTTCTTTTGTTTGCCCATTGTTTCTCTTCTTTGGTATAAAGTACCTCACCATTCTTAAAAAAAAAAAAAAAGTCCTCCCAACTCCTTATGCTAGCTGTCAAATAGGTAGTCAAGTATAGCCACAAGCTACACTTCCAAATTAAAATCCTCAATCTACCACTTAACATGCAACTTTAGGCAGGTTTCTTCAGCTGTGCCTCAATTTTGTCAGTTAAAAAAAAAAAAGAAAAAAAGAATAAACTACCTTATTGGTGAGGATTGAATCAATACAGAGCTCATGTTATTGTCATCATTTACGTGACCTGGAACTACCGGTGCCCAGACCTCCAGCTGCTTCCTTAGACTGTTCATGAAAATAAACCCTTTGGAACAAGCGGAGATGAAGGGAGTTGTCCTTGTTTGAAGATCCTGGTTCTAATTTTAAAGGTGAGATTCTCTCCTTTTCCCAAGGAGCTAATAAATGCCACAATTTTCCTTAAGTAGTTCAGGGTTAGATTTCTGCATTACTGGAACTTGTTACCTTGGTTAATAGTAGGTTCTGGTTTTAGAACTTCAAAGATCCCATCTCCTAAAGGACAAACTGAAAAGGCCAGTTCAATTCAATGTATGCATGGGTCTTGGTGACATTCCAGCAAGATCTAATTGTTTTTCCTGAATATTCACATCACATGGAAACATTGCTAGACACCAGTACTATTTTCAGATCTAGCTCCAGAGGTGCCACACCCTAGTCTCCATTTTCAACCTCACTCCTACACTCCTACACGCTGCTACCCCTAGCTTCTTTTTCATTTCTATGTCCAACTACTTGATTTCCGTATTAGTAGTAATGGGAAGTAAACAAGGTTCAGTATCTCCACAATGCCTTCTATACTGTTTTCAAGTAGTTGTAGCCTTTAAAAGGTGGACAGTGTATGTATGTACAGGTGTGGTAGTTATGTTTGTGTGTCAACTAGGCTGGGCCTGGTTGAGTGGCTGGGCAGCTGGTGGTAGTTATTCCCCATGATGAGACTGGCAATCAACTCCATGGTGGGATCTACCACAAGCAGCTG
>NW_006921637.1:1837664-1860912 GCF_000298275.1 Orycteropus afer afer | reverse complement strand
ATGAATATTAATGAAAATGTAGGAAAACTGAGGGAAGCCCCCGTGGTAGTTAAATGTGTGTGCCGACTTGGCTGGGCCTGGCTGAGTGGCTGGACAGCTGGTGGTAGTTATTCCCCATGATGAGACTGGCAATCAACTCCATGGTGGGATCTACCACAAGCAGCTGAGTAGCTGCCTGTGGGATGTGGTCTGCTTCCTGTATTTAAGGAGAAGTCTTGGGAATGGTGTCTAGCCTATAGCACGCTTGGACCCTGCATCTAGCTCCAGTGGGCTGGGAGCAGGAGGCAGAGCTAGACCCCAAAGTTGAGGGGCTTTCACCCAGCCTCTAGAGCCTGGCACCTTGTACTTGGACGTAAAGCCTCCAAATTATAAGAATAAACTCCTGTTTAAGCCATCCCATGTGTGGTATATTTCTTGTCAGAATGGCACTGGGTAACCAGAACAGGTATGCACTGTTTAAGGTCCATTCTGATATCCACAAATGTCTGTGGCCTTTTTCTTTTTTAAAAAGGAAAGCAGCTCTATTATTTTCCCCAAATAACTTTACAGACCCCAAACCCATACTCTCGCAGCAATGGACCACTGTGGGATACAGGCAGGTGAAGCAGAAGACAAGATCTTGGACATGGGACATGGCTTTGTCCAGCAGGCTGCAAGAGCCAGGCTGATCCCACTGCCGAGATAGCTGGAACACTTTGTCAAGTTAGGCACACTCCTCTCCCTCCACTCTTGCCACAACTAATGATGCCAGGTCCTCTGTAAGTAGCACCAATCGTGTTGGCACTGCCAACGGCAGCTGCAGCAGCACCAGCAAGGATGGCCGGAAGCGGATTTCCATAGGGTTTTAATGTGGTATTCACACAACATCCAAATCATGTAACACTTTCTATTTTATGGGGAAAAAATCTCCTGAAATAGCTAATCTTCATGTAGACTAGTCTATCTCGAATTTAATTTAAAGTCTGATAATCGATGGTCTTTATGCTTCAAATCATTAGCAGTAATGGACACATACATGTTCTCAAAGAATACATTCTGCTACCAATTAGGAGCTTTTGAAGTACATATGATTTTTACAGCACGAAACTACATAATCTATGACCTTAACACAGCTAGTACTCTTTCATCACAATTCTCTATTCACTTTTTCCACATCAGCACTGAGCTTCACTGTCTCTCCCTCTTTCAGTGTGATCCTCAGACTAGAAGCATCACCACTTGGGAACTTGTCAGAAATGCCATTACTTGTGCCCTTCCCCACACCTACTGCAGTAATCTGAGGGGCTCACCAATCTGTCTTTTAACAAATCCTCCAGGTGATTCTGATACAATCTAAAGTTTGAGAAGCACTACTACATAGACTCCCTCACCTACTTACATTAAAGAGTTCTTAACCTGGAATCTGTGAGCTCTTGAAGTCAAATGCAAATGTGTATTTCCTTGGGAAAGAAGTTTCACAGCCTTCAACACAAAGGGGTGCTAACCTAGAAAAAGTTAGGTATCACTGCTTTAATGTCATCAAATTCATGAGAATTCATTCTGCAAATATACAACAAGCCAAAATTTTCTCCAAGCCCTTTAATAATCACTTAAACAGCTGAGGCACAAGCAATAATAAAAACTGTACTTTTTTACAAGAAAATTTTGTATGATGTACCAATTTTCTCAAAATTTCTTCTGTAGTAACATTTTATTAACATTCCGGTCCATGGGCTGATTCAACAAAGTTACAAAGGCAGGCAAGCAAGAAGGTGGCAAAATACTGAACTTACTTAGGGATAAGAGGAATCAAATATTTACTGACTCCTGTTATGCACACTATATGAAGTTTTATACAGTTTACATAAGTTAGATGTGAATATAGATTCTGCATGTTATCTGTTAATAAAATAGCACAGCTCCCCTCAGGAAAGTCTATGCTTTAAATGTTCTTGCACCTTAAGTACAAATTACGGAAACAGAATAAATCTTTGCCCAAAAAAACATGTCAACATACACTAATACCTATTTTCCATTTCCAAAGGTTTTATACACATGTGCAACATCAGCACATGGGAACATTCAGCCTGTTTATTACTACTTCAAGTCTTGGGTTGTCACATGCCCACCTAGTTAGGACCATGTGGCCAGCATACTACCATCCCAGGTGATACTGCACTGTGAAACTTTAAGTAGGGAACAGATAGTGTTCAGCAACTATGTTTCTGAAGGGGTTAAAAACAGTCATTTTATTTTTTACCTAACACAGCTAGCTTTCAAAAGTGTTACCTTTAAAGCAACAAAGCTATCATTTAGATGTACTAGGCTTAATCAGCTTAGTGTTATCATTGCTTTTTCAAAACCATTAGATCAAAGCTAGTCTAATTTTTCAGAAAACCAAGTGAAACCCACCTTGTATTACACTATAGTTCTCAACAGCATATGTGAAGTCTTTCTACCCTCCCAAACTCTACGTTGACCTTTTACTCTTTCAACTGTTGTTATGTGCCGTTGAGTCGGACTCGGCTCATAGCGACCCCTCCTTGGGTTTCCAAGGCAGTATCACTATGGAAGTAGATTGCCCCCTCTTCCTTCCAAGGAGTGGCTGGTGGGTTTGAACTGCTGGTTAGCAGTCAAGTGCCTTAGGCACTATGCTACCAGAGCTCCTACTCTTTCAACTAGTCCTTAGTTTTTCTGAGCTCATTCTTTTCTTACCAAGCTTTCTGTCTACTGCTGTTCTCCCTCTCTTATCTATACCCAGACTGCTGCAAGACAAAAGACTGTTTCTTAGCTGCTTGGAGAACTACTGACCAAACATCAATACACTGATTTGATCTAACCATCGTGTTTGTACTGGTCATGACTCCCCAAAAAGCACACTGTTTAAGGGTTCAGAATCACAAACCTAGAAGGTACTGAGTAAGAAGTCTTAATGTTTGAGTCACCTAGCCTCATTTATAAATGAGAATAAAACAACAACAACAAAAAAAAAACCAATGCCACCGAGTTGTTCTGACTCACAGCGACTCCCGTTGCATTTCCAAGACTGCAAATCTTTATGGAAGTAGATCGCTTCATCTTCCTCCAGCGGAACAGCTGGTGAGTTTGGTCAGCAGCCAAATGCCTTACCCACTACACCACCAAAAACCAAGCTCACTGCTGTCGATTTGGATATAACTCAGCGACCCCTCCTTGGGTTTCTGAGGCAGTATCACTGACAGAAGTAGACTGCCCAATCTTCCTTCTGAGGCCTGGCTGGTGGGTTTGAACCGCCAGCCTACTATACCACCAGAGCTTCTTTAAGTGAGAATAGTAGAGGTAAATTCAGACATGTACCATGACTTGCTCAAGGCTGTACAGCTAATTAAGAGGCAGAACTTACAACTATATTAAAAACTTCTTTGACTATTACACAACCACCACAAAGAAATTCTAGGTTAAGAAAGTTTCTAAGTAAACTGAAATGAAGAGCCAAGTACATAGGAAAAATCTTTAGAGTCTCTTCACAGATTTTTAGACAGAATAAAGCCAATTTGTACAATGGGAAATGCTTAGTTCACCAGATGCCACTAAATGCGAAGGATCCTTAGCCTCAGTTCTGAAACCCAGTTGGTAACTGCAGGTAACTTGTCAACATTTGAAAATAACAGATCCCACTAGATTCATTGTTTTCAAGTCTTCAGTCACTAGGTTACACACCTTAGTTTTAGCATTCAAGAGAAATGAACCAAGCTGAAGTAGGATTAAGGAGGTACAATGAAGATAAAAGCAAAGGGGAACAAACTTTTGTTTTTCCCCCTCCCAAAGACAAGCAGATCATCTCAACTGCCTTAAAGGGTAAGCTTAAGATTAGTAAGAATACTGACAAAACCATATGATCTCGGTGAAAATCAACATGATAGTTGGGACCATTAAAAAAAGTTTAATTTATAAATACCAAGTCGGGCAAGCATGCAAAATGCAGAATATTTAAAAAAAAAAAAAAAAAAAGCAAGGCATACTGGTCCAAACAAACACACACCTCAGAAAGCAGACAAGAAGATACTGAACAGAACTGTGTAAATTAGGAGCTGAAAGGAGTATCTCGAGATCAGTGATCACTTCTGTCATTTCAGTAGATATGAGTTGGTGAAGCTCACACAGCTAGGTGAAAGTCTTTACATAGATACAATTCCCAGTGCTATTTGTAACTATATATATTTAAAATACTGGGAGCTAAATAACTAGAACATATTAAGCCTAATACTCGGGGTGAGACTGAGATTAATACAAGCACAACAGCACATCACACATATTTACATGTAAGAAATTAAATGGAAAAAATTATCTCAATTTTAATAAACACAATTAAGTTTTTATCCAAATTTCTAATGTGTAACAAAATGTACTAGCTTTCAAAATGTGTATTCTTCATCATCTACTTTTTTGCCTTCTCTTTCAAAACTGAACACTGAGTATTCTTAACATAGGTAAATGTCTTATGTACATTTTAATTTTATGCTTTAGAAATAAACAAAATTCATGGTATTTTGATAACTCATAGTGTATTTATAAAATGAAAAATTCTCTATCAAAATACACTTTTCACTGGGAAAAATAAATAAAACAAATGAATCTACACAAAATAAAAATTAACTTTGGCAGATTTCAGTGTAGTACACAGTCCGTCCATAAGAAGCTTATTTGCCCTTATTCCCCCAGATCAGCTCATCTTCCAAGTTAAGAATTTCAAAATATTTTTAATTGAAATTTTATTATTTTGGCATTTGTTTCTCATTCCACATCATCTTCAGCCAAGCTCTGAGCACTTACAATTCTCTGAAGGAAGAAGAAAAAAAAAAAAAAAGGGAAAATAATTTAATTTTTCATTTAATATTCAGGATTCTAAATTCAACATAAAACACTTTTTGTATTCAAAGAATCAAATCTGGCTAGTATTTACTGTAATGTCTTTTGCAAATAATATGCTCATGTAAATAATACATAGCACAGCATGCTTAGGAAAATAACATGGTGAGTGGGGGAGTTGCATGGTTGGCAGAAAACCTACAATACATGTGGTTATTTGTAAAAATATGATACCTATCCAAACCGTTATTTCAACATTTAACACTTTACTCACTGTTTTCATACAGGACATCTTTGATCACACTGCTCTCAGTTCTATTTCAAAATCCAAGTTAATAAAGGAGGTATAGCACTACATTATGCTACACTATTGAACAATTACATTAACTGAAACAAAAAAATTAAGATCTCTTTTCTTAAAAATAAAAGTAAACTGTTGACTGCTTTAATGACTATTCTATGCTCCAAATATTTTCCATTTTGTCCTAGAAATGCTCAAAAAGTCATTACATGAAAAAAGAATATATCTATTATATATTAATATTAGCATTTTGAAAACATTTCCAGATAATGAGACAAGTTAACTAGTAAAGGAAATCATTTTTAATGGAGAAGAATTCAGGTTTCATTCTGAACACACTCATATTTTAAAAAACATCACCCTTAGGTCAACATTCCACAAGCACTATGCTGTACTGCCTTTCAAACAGTATATTATATTAAACAGATGATTCTGATATAGACAGCTGAGAATCACACAGTCTAAACAAAAAGGCATTAAACCTAAGCCTTTAACTTTTTCCTCAAATCTTTGGGACAAATATTTTCTTTCCACTCCTACTCCAATCTAGTTGAGTAAAGATAGGCTTGAAGAATTAACATGCCAATTTTTAATTACTGAGTTCTATAAAACTTATACATTATCATCTTACTAATTTTCAATCACACATAACTGGGGAAATAAACATCAGAAATAGAGAACTTATTCCTAAAGGTAATTTGAGCTCCACAGAAAAGATTCAGAATGCATTTTAAAATTCTTAACTTATGAGTAAGTTTTATATTAACGGTTACTTTTCATTATTCAACAGGGACTTAAGGATGTAGTCTAACTAGCTCCATGCCTATCTCAACATCAGAGGAACTGAGCCTTTAGACAGTGAGGGTCAGAGAGAGCAATTAATCAATGACGCTAATTTCTAAGCTATGCCATCATGGCTTCTCTGTCCTCTGCCAGGCCACCTAACAGAATACACAGTGTACCAGAAAAGTAGGGAGAAAGCTAGTCTTAGAAAGCAGCTGAGAGTGGTCTGAAATTTCAGATGTAATGTTAATCTCAACACTAACATACATACTTCCTGATCTACCCCCAAGGCACAATTACTAGTCCTCATGCCCAGTCATTTGGATATTCTGCTATTAGAAAAGGAAATTTCAAGCATTTCATAGATTCTAGTTTTATTTTAAACATTTTAATTCCTTACCTGACTAATTGTTGGGAGCTTAGTCAGAAGCATCTGGAACACTGGTGGTGGAAGAGTTTGCTGTAACACTTGCAGTAACTGCTGTGGCTGCCCACACACAGCAATTGCATTTGTCAAATGGTCCACACCCTTCTCATATTCACCTGTAAGAGTCATATAAATTACATATAACTCAAAAAACCTTTCCCTTTGTCAAATATTCAACTCTGAAGTCTTCATATTATCTCCAAGTGATGCTAATGAAAAACAATACACAAGTAAAACTGGAAATAATCTACAGTAGTATATCCACGTAACTGAAAATACTATGCCACCATTAATGAGCCAGATTATATGCACTAATGGATACTGGAACATAAGAAGAGATAACTAAGGCGTAAAAGTGTCCAAGTACATTATCATTTATAGACTTAAGACTATTTCTTCAAGATTATGTAAGAAACTGCTAAAAATGGAATATATTTTTCTTTAAGAGAAAAGAACCAGAAGATGGGGACTGGGGTAGAAAGGAAAACCAATTACACTTTAAACAAACCTTCTGCACTATTTTAATGTTACCACATACGAGAAAAAATTTTTTTAGAAGTGATGCTAATAGGTATGTGACCAGCATAGTATTACCAAGGATAAGGAGGACTCAGAGGTGCGCAAGAGGGACAGACAACCAAGGTAAGTACTATCATATGTGCAATACTGCACTATCAGTAGTAACAAACACTAACCTATGAATGCACACATATGTCTGGCAGATGATATTCCCACAAACCTTTTTGTATGTGCTATAAAACGTCTATACACAGTATAGAGTGAAAAGATGACAAAGTTAGGATAACTTCTTAGCCACAACCAAGCACCTCGAGTGAGTAAGTCACTGGGCTTGCAGGTTTGGGATCATGGTAATGGGAGACATCAAATTCAATTGGCACAACGCAGTATACAAAAACAATGTTCTACATCCTACTTTGATGAGTAGCAACTGAGGGCTTAACAGTTTCAAGTAGCCATCTGAGAGGCAACTACTGGTCTCTCCTCCTCCAGAGCAAATTAGAATGATGAAAATCAAAGACATATGGAAACAATTAGGCCAAAGGATCAACAGACCACACGAACCTCAGCCCAAATGACCCTGAGACCAGAAGAACTAGATGATGCCCATCTACTAATGCCAACTACTCAGAAAAGGACCAAACTTGGGGATCCTCGACAGAGTGGAGGAAAAAATGTGGACCAAAATACAAAAACATAAAAAAGACTAGGATTACTGCCAGATAGACTGGTGAAATCCCTAAGACTATGGCCCCAAGTCACCCTTTGGGCCTAGAACTGTACTCACTCCCATGGTTCAACTCTCAGCCAAACAATAAACAGGCCTACGAGCTGAACAACTAAACCATGGAGATTCACTCAGAATGGTCACTCACGGGTGATCAGAAGGGCAGCATCTTCACAGGGAGAAAGCTAGGTAGGCAGGAACGCATAGGCAAGAAAGGGACACAGGGAGTGGGCTCAGGACCACAGTCACAGGGGACATCAAGCTCAATTGGCATTACATACTACACAAAACATTGTTCCACTTCCTACTCTGGCAAGTAGTGACTGGGATCTTAAAAGCCTGCAAGCAGCCATCTAGATGCAACAATGGGTCTCTCCTTGTACAGAGCAAAGAAGAATGAAGAAAACCAAAGATTCATGGAAAGAATTAGTCCTAATGACTAGTACATCATGCAATCCTCAGTCTATACGACTATGAGACCAGAAGAACTAGACGGTGCCTGGCTACCAATGTCAACCATTTGGAAGGGGATCTATGTAGGAGACGCTAGATAGAGAGGGAGAACAATGTGGAACAAAACTCAAAAGCATTTGGGGAAAAAAAAAGGGGGGGGGGATCAGGTTTGCTGGTCTGATTGAGCCTGGGGGAACCACTGAGACTATGGCCCCTAGCTGCTCTTCAGGTCTGGAACTGAACCCACACCTGTGGCTTCCAGCTAAGCAAAAGACAGGCACAGGAGTTGAACATTTACCTGAGGTAAATACACTCTTGGAGAGAACAATCATGGGAGAAAGAAGGGCTGTTTATGCACAGGGAGACAACTCAGGGGACAGGAGTATATGGAGGGATGGACACAGTGAAGAGGTGACTGTCAGGAGGCAGTGGGAGGGGAGTTGTTGCATTGTGAATTGTGGTCAATGTCATGAGACAAAGTGTATGTGAACTGCTGTATGGGAAGTGAATTTGCTTTGTAAATTTTCACCCAAATCACAATTTAAAAAAGAAAAAAAAAAGGACACGGGGAATGAGTAAAGATAGGGAGGAGGTGGAAGATCAGAACTATTACACTGTGGAGACTGCAATCAGTGTCATGAAACAAAATATGTATGAGATGCTGTATGTTAATCTGCTTGTAAAATTGCACCCAAATCACAATGAAAGTTTAAAAAAAAAGTGATGCTAATAGACATAATGGTGATACCAGTGTAAGTGGCAAGGAGGAAGCAGATTAACAAAACAGTAATTATCTGAGTGGTAATATTTGTTTACTTATCTACACACTTCTGGCCATAAACAAATGACTTGGGGAAAAAAAAATCACTTAAGGTTTAGTTTTGGACCATCACCATCATCACCAGTTGCTGGAATTAACTTCATTCCAACTCATGGTGCCCATGTGTGTAAAAGTAGAACTGTGCTCCATAAGATTTTCAATGGCTAATTAATTTTGGAAGGTTCATTTAATTCAATAAATATTAAGTATGTAGTTCTTGTCCTGTTACAATCCCTTTTAAATTTAGGTCCAATGAATTGTCCTAAATTATATATACAAATGAAATCTGTGTCATTAAATATGGCTTTAAATTAAGTGTTCTTCTGCAAACAATACAAACATTCTTTTAATATCACCTTTAAAAAAAAAAACAAACCCTCTACTGAATATTTTTTTAAAAAATGAAGAAACTGATTGGGAGACAATTCTCTACAGTGTCTCACATTTCTGTACTTCTCCCAAGCAGAGCCACTCACTGCCTTTTCCCCAGATTATCCTTTCAAGGATGTTTGTACAGTGAACAGCCATTGAATACTCTGTATCTCCCTCTGGAACAAGGGCATGCTAACCCACTGTCTAATATAATAAGATCTCCCTCTAGAACAAAGGGCAGGCATGCTTACTGCCTGCTATAAAAGATCCAGGTTATCCAAATTCAGGCTACTACCTCTCCTGTAATGCAAGCCACTACAGTTATAGCTATCATCCATGGGAATGGGGGCTTGAATAACCAGTACAAATGCTAATCCTCTGACTATTGCAATTGCTGTGGAGTAATAAAAGTAGCACCAAACTGAAGACTGACATGAAAATGAGGTCGACCTGTTCATACAAACCACTAGATAAAGTGTCCTTTGTCTCTGACGCGGGAAAATTGTGCTTTCTACTAGCATTTGTGAAATTGGCAGGCTAACTTGTTAGCATGACTGTGAGGTAAAATCTCAGACCTTTCACAGCTACTGATACTACTACTGTTGTTGTTGTTAGGTGCCATCAACTTGGCTTCAACTCATAGTGACCCTACATACAAAACAACAAAACACTGCGTGGTCCTGCGCCAGCCTCACAATTCTTTTTTTATTTTTTTTCCAGCCTCACAATTCTTGCTATGCTTGAGCACAACATTCCAGCCACTCTGTCAATCCACCTCGTTGAAGATCTTCCCCTTCTTCAATGACCTTCTACTTTACCAAGCATGATATTCTCCTTCAGAGAATGGTCTAACAACATGACCAAAGTAGGTGAGACAAAGTGTGGCCATTCTCACATCCAAGAAGCATTCCGGCTGCACTTCTTCCAGAACAGATGTTACTTCTTCTGGCAGTCCATGATATTCTCAGTGTTCTTTGCCAACAACACAATTCAAAGGCATCAACTCTTCTCCAGTCTTCCTTATTCATTGTCCAGATTTCACATGCATATGAAGTGATTAAAAATACCATGGTCGGGCCCACCTCAAAGTTTTCACAGTGACATCTTTGCTTCTCAACACTTTAAAGAGGTTTTTTGTAACAGATTTGCCTATTGCAATATGATGTCTGATTTCCCAACTGCTGCTTCCATGGGTATTGACTGGGGATGCATAAAATGAAATAGCTGAAAACTTCAATCTGTTCTCCATTTATCATGATGCTGCTTATTGGTCCACGAGGTATACTAAATTACACAGTATGGTTTTTCTAGCCATAGTCTTTGTAACTCCCACTTTGCATGAGCAACTGAGTAGCTGATTGTTAAAAGTTATCCAACTGGTGCGTTTCTGTTGGAGCAGAATGAAGCAATCTTCTAGGAAGTTCACTTTCTCTCAGGTGTGCAGAATTCTGATGCTGGGATTGCTTGGTTACGGCCACTCTTCCAGGCTCAAAAGGAGCCCTCCTAGAGGCAGAATGACTCTGTCGGCTGACAGAGACACGCTGCTGAGAGAGACTTGAGAGAGATGTGCTGGTGAGAAAGAGATGTAAGAGAAGCACTGCTGAGAGAGATATGTGCTACTGAGAGAAATGGCCAACTGAGAGAGACTGAGCATGTTCCTGAACTTGAATTGTAGCCTGTTGTTTCCCTAATAAATTCCATAATCTGTGAGTTCTGTGTGGCCACTGCAGCAAATTATCAAACCCAGTACCCAGTTCTGTGGTGGGTGCCACAGGAGGAATGGCTGGTGACAAGGTTAGTAAGAGAGTTGAAGGGTGGCGGCATCTCTGGCCTCATAAGAACAGGCCTGGAGCTGCTGATGGTGATTCTGTCTCTTATTGAGATAGAGGAGCTCAGAAGATGCCGCCTCCCTGCTCTTTTCACAGTTGATGTCAGAAGTGGTGGGATTCATTGCAGTGGCTCCAGACTCATAAAAGCATGGGACTTTGCTATAAAAAAAAAAGAAGAAGAAGGAGGAGGAAGGGCCTGGGAAGTGAAACTCTAGATTCTTAGATGGTTACTTTGGTTGGTGTTACCTACTAAAGGAAATAACTGATCCAGAGGCTAGGGCTTTCAGTTACACCCAAAGGCCCAAGACCATATACATAGAATGGGAAGATAATCAAGGTGAAGAGATAAGACTGGAATGTCTTAAAAAGGATTATGCATTTTGGATTATGTATTTATCTGAATGTACTATGGATTCTGAATGTTCTCTCACCTACTTGTCCATTAGTAATGATTATGGGGTATGAATATAGAGATTGTATAGGTCTGCCTTCCGCCAGTACTTGACCAGGTATGTTAAAAGGGGGAATAGAATTTCCCCAGGAACCAACACAGGCTTTTGTTTCAAGCCCTATGTAGAGTACAGGGGACTTAGGTAAAAAACCTGACCCCCACCCAGAACTATTGAAAGAGAACAGACGATCTGCTCTGAAGACAGGACGTACAGAGAAAAACTGTTTGGCTTTTTTAATTTCAAACAAGCAGTTTGGCTTTGGATACATCAAGGCAGGAAAATCATGGGCCAAGAGAGAAACCCCTTCCAGGACTGAAGTTAAAGGAAGCCAGTGAGCAGTAGGCTTGTATGTTGCTCGATTGTGACCACCTGGGTCCACCTGAGTGGCAGTGGGGGAAGTACAGCAATGAAGAAATGGGCTGAGTTCGGTACTCTTTCATCTAGGCCACAGAGGCTGGGGATGAGAGAAAGAGCTGGCTGGTCTGAAGTACAAGGAGTTGTGAGCCTATAGGCATTGAAATAGTCCCTGAAGACTAAGGATGAGAACGAGAATGTGCTGGCAGTCTGAAGTTAAGGAGAGAGTGTGACTCCCAAACTTGGCAGCTGGAACCCATGACCTAATTGGGATGGCCAGGGCTGAGCTGAACAGAACCTGACCAAATGAAGAGGAAGATGTTTGACACTGAGGTGGTGTTAAGGTGCTGCAATTTGATGGCTTACACTGAGCTGGACTTTGCTTATTTATGGATGCAGATGCCCAAAGTTCTAAGCATTAACAAAAGATTCCCCAGAGAGAAAGGGAACATGCTTGTCTCCTCAAAGTACTGGTTTGATAGGGATGGGCAAATTAGAAATTGGCTATTTAAAATGGAGGGAGAAAAAGGCATGAAATGGCTGGCTTACATGCTTTCATGGGTGTAGTTATTTTCAAACTGATGGTGAAGGAGACGTTAATTTTCAAAGTATAAAAGGGACAATGGCTAGAAAAGCCAAGGGGTGGCTTGAGGTATGGTAAATTACATGGTATGGCTTTTCAAGACATAGTCTTTTAACTCCCACTTTACTGTGAGCAATGCTGATTGTTAAAGTTATCCAACTGGTATATTTTTGTTGGAACAGCATAAGTAACATTCTGGGAAGTTCACTCTTTCTTAGGTGTGCAGAATTCTGTTCGGATTGGTTGGTTTTGGCCACTCTGCCAGGCTCAAAAGGAGCACTCCTAGAGGCAGAATGAATCTCTCTGAATGTCAGCTGAGAGACATGCTTGCTGAGAGACATGAGATGCAATGCTGAGAAAGAGATGTGAGAGAGATGCACTGCTGAGAGAGACGGCCGGCTGAGAGACTGAACACATTACTGAACTTAAATTGTAGCCTGTTGCTTCCCTAATACACTCCATCATCTGTGAGTTCTGTGTGGTCACTGCATCGAATTATTGAACCCAGCAGAGAGGTGGGTGCCACAGGAAGAATGGCTGGTTACAAGGTTAGTAAGAGGGTTAAAGGGTGGCAGCAAGTCTGGCCTCATAACAGGCCTTAAACTGCTGATGGTGATTCTGTCTTCCTCTTGTGTAGTTAGAAGAGCTCAGAAGATGTTACCCGGCTCCTTTAGCAGTCCAGTTGTGAGGATTTTCTTTTCATGTTGAATTGTAATCCGTATGGAAGACTACAGTCTTTGATCTTTATTAGTAAGTGCTTTAAGTCATCTTCACTTTCAGCAAGCAAGGTTGTGTCAACTGCATATTGCAGATTGTTAATGGTTCTTCCTCCAATCCTGATGCCACATTCTAGTAAACTAAAAAAAAAAAAAAAAAACCGACTCACTGCTATCAAGGTGATTCCAACGCATAGTGACGCCCACTGGGTTCCCAAGGCTGTAAATTTTTATGAAAGCAGACTGCCTTATCTTCCTTCTGCAGAGCCGCTGGTGGGTTCAAACCACTGACCTTTTTGTTAGTAGCCAAATGCTTTAACCACTGCACCACCAGAGTCCTTTGATACTAGTAAGGTGTGTTTTTAATAAGGTCTTTTTACTTACTGAAAGTTCTTCATTCTGTATCACATTTATGTAATAGTACTTTAAGTACTGATATTAAATTTATTTAGTAGCTTAATCACGTTCTCTTTTTATTCTCATAATTATTAATAAGTTAACTCCTAACATTTAACAAATACCTACCAGGTACCAGAACACTGTTCTTTAGTTTATATAAACAGGCTCACGTAATTTTCACTATCATTTTTAGTTAGGTACTACTATTATCTGAAGAAATTGAAGCTTAGGACAATTAAAAAACTGCTTCATGTTATTAAGGTCCCTGCTCATGTTACTAAACTTTATTCATAATATAACACTTCTTTATATAGGTAACACAGGTACTAAACCAATTCAGATTTATTCTAAACTATGTCAACCATCAATGATATGGAAAGATCTAACTAACTCTAAAACAAATCAAGGATTCTATATACATTAAAAAAAACTATCTGCTGCATTCTGGGCTTTATGAGAACAGCTCATCACCTAAAATATCTTCAGTCCATACCTATATACTACTTTTAATCTTTGCTAGTTTGTTAGCAACTTGAGTACAGGGACAGATTGGACTGTCTGGTTACCTAGTGCTGCTCTGACAAGAATATAGACTACAAATGGGATGGCCTTAACAAACAGGAGATTTTTCTTACAATTTGGTGGCTTTAAGTCCAAGTTCAAAGTGCCAGGCTCTAGGGGCTGGGTGAAAGCCCCTCAATCTTGGGGTCCAGCTCTGTCTCCTGCTCCTGGCCCACTGGAGCTAGAGGCATTTCTTCACTCAGACAGCTGCAAGCTGCTGAGGCTGACAAGACCCAAGGTTGACAAGTAAAAAGGCACAGTCCCGATGTTACCAATCCACACAGCAGGCCATTAACTTAAGTCCATTGTAAGTCCCAAGGTCGGCAGAGCATAGCAGGCTGCTGAGCAACAACACGGCTACATGCAGGTTCCAAGCGTACCAAGGGCTAGAGACCATTCTCAAAGCTTCTTCTTATATACAGGAAGCAGACCACATACTCAAATGCAGCTACTCAGCTCCTCCCAGTAGATTCCACCATGGAGTTGATTACCAGTCTCATCATGGGGAATACTACATCCAGCTGCCCAGCCACTCAACCAGGCCTAGCCAAGTTTACATACAAACATAACCATCACACCAACTCCTCAGGTATAATTAACTGAACAAATTGTGTCAAGAACTATTTCTTTGGAAAAGAGAGGCAAGATAAAAAGTAAAACTGTCCCCTGAAATTACTGCCCTTAGATAACCTTTAAACGTGTTCTGGTTACCTAGTGTTGCTCTGACAGGAAAATACCACAAACAGAATGGCCTTAACAAAGAGGAGTTTATTCTCTTACAGTCTGGGAGACTGGAAGTCCAAGTTCAAAGTGCCAGGCTCTAGGGGCTGTGTGAAAGTTCCTCGACCCTGGGCTCTT
This sequence comes from Orycteropus afer afer, assembly GCF_000298275.1. Classification (NCBI taxonomy): domain Eukaryota; kingdom Metazoa; phylum Chordata; class Mammalia; order Tubulidentata; family Orycteropodidae; genus Orycteropus; species Orycteropus afer. The sequence continues at coordinate 1,845,931 of NW_006921637.1, read as the reverse complement.
GCTCCCGGCTCAGTGAAGTTAGAGGCATCTCTTCACTTAGTCAGCTCCTGGCTGCTAAGACTAACAAGCCCAAGGTCGATAAATAAAATGGCAGTCTCGATGTTACCAAACCATATGGCAGGCCATTAATTCAAGTCCGTTGAAAGTCCCAAGGTCGGCAGAGCATGTCAGACTGCTGAACAACAACATGGCTACATGCAGGTTCAAGTGTGCCATAAGCTAAAGACCATTCCCAAAACTGCTTCTTATGTATGGGAAGCAGAGACCAAATCCCTAAAGCAACTACTGAGCTTCTCTAACACATTCCACCATGGAGTTAATTACCAATCTTACCACAGGGAATAACTACATCCAGCTACCCAGCCACTCAACCAGGCCTACTCAAATTGACACACAAACTTAACTACCACAAACCTTAATCCAAAAACATCCCCTGAAGTCTTCTTCAAACCAAACAATAGTTCAGCATAACCGCCTTAACGATCCACCCTGAGTATTACACTGTTTTAAGAACTAGCTATATGGGATCAAATTGACAACAGCAACTCAAGATTAAACAGGAACTTTACGAGGTAGTGAGTTTATGTTAATGGAAGGAATAACTCAAAAAAGGAAGGTGCAAATGTTTGCACAACTCAAAGAATCTAATCAATGACTCTGAATTATACACATAGAAGCTGTACAATTCAGTGACAGAGATTACACTGAAACAATCGGTGAATTGTTGTATTTCTTGCCATGTATATTCTAAATAACAAAGTAAGTTTAAAATTTTTTGAAAAACAGTAAAGCTAGTCACAAGCACCTTATACTCTTCCCACAAAAGGAGCAAAGAGTAAGACAAATGCCTTAAATCACACTGAGTGGCTCAACTCTGTCTAAATGCTAGCAATGACAATAAGGAAGAAAAACAACTTAGCACTCAATATCATTTTTATTTTTTTAAACAATAGCAAGAACTTCAAAAAGACTTATAACATAAAAGCTAATTTACACTAAAAAGATTTATAAATATTAAATTATTGAACGAATTACAGTTCTCAGATATGTCAATTAATTTGATAATAGAAATTTAATTTCAAACTAGGAATTTTAAAAAGTCTTAATACAGGTAATAGAATAAATGAGGCACAAATAAAATCGGGCTGATTCTAAATCAGCCATCACAAACTCATTTCGTGACCTTGATTGGGTAAATTAATTTTCTCTAGCACTTATATTACAAGGAAGTTGTTTAAGTCCCTCTAAGATCTAACATTTCATATAAAATGTCAAAGTCTGATAAATGTTAAAGCCATTCCTTCCTATAAATATGCAAGAAAGTATTATGATTAGATGGAGGTTGAGGGAGGAAATTCCTGCTCATTTGCCTCAGTTAAGTAGTTCTTGTGGCCCAGTGCCTAAGGCATTTGACTGCTAACCAGAAGGTTGGCAGTTCAAACCCACCAGCTGCTCCACAGAAGATGGGGCAACTTATTTCCATAAAGATTTGCCATGTCAGAAACCCAATGGGGGTTGCTATGAGTCAGAATTGACTCAATGGCAGTGGGTTTTTTTATTCCCTCAGTTACTATTTACATATTGTACTACGGCTGTAAGAAGCCCCGATGGTACAAATGATTAAGTGTTCAGCTGCTAACCAAAAGGATGAAGGGTCAAATTTCCCACCGCTCCACAAAGAAAAGACCTGGCAGTCAGCTTGGCTTATAGCCAAGAAAACCTTATGAAGCAGGCTCTACTCTGTCATATAGGGTCTCTATGAGTCAAAACTGACTACAGGACACCTAAGAATACTACCACAATGGCTATTTTTTCTAAACTACAGAGTAACTTCATTTTTAGCAATTACTTATATCCTCTCTATGAAATGGTATCTCAATCAAGTAAGCCTAAAACTCACTCAAAATACATTATGGCCAATGATAATCTACTAAGCATAGGTGGTTCTAGAACCAATCTTAACATAAAATAATCCACATGTTATTGAGTGTCAGAAACCTGTCATGTTATAGTAACTTCTTTAAAAAACAGCCAAACTTCACAAGAAAAGCCCCTTATCATCATAAATTTACATTAGTGTGAAGAATACAATCTAGTTCCTTCATCTATAATGAGTATTACCTTGGGCTAGTAACTCTTCACCAAGCTGTATTTCTTCAAGGAAGAATTTCTGAACAGCTTCAGCATCTTTAAGATCTGGTAACTGTTTGGAAATAGACTATTTAGTAATTAGAAACAACGTTTAGTAGGTGATACCAAGTGTATGCCAGAGAACATGTCTAACATACAGAAAGTTATGCAGATAGATAAATAAATAAGCTCATTTTAAAGATGGATAAAACACTTTTACCCCTCAACCACATCTACAAGGATAATAATTTACTATTCTACATTCAAATGAATCCAAGGGGGGGAAAAAAACTTATTTATCAAATTGGCATTTAAACAGTTCTCACCAAGATCTAAATCAAACCCAAAGTGAAAAATGAAGAATACAAACATATCCACCATAAAAGACACACTTTACTATTTACATTATTGTTTTTACTATTTCACTATAAACTGTAGTAAGTTTACCTTTCTGATCCAGTATTAATTAATATAGATTTTACTTTCATCTAAAAAAATTACTCATTTTCAAATGGCAGTAAAATATACCACTGAAGTATGTATGACTGTTTAATCATTACCTGTATGTTGGGCATTTGAATTCTAATTTTTTTCTTGCTATTACAAGCTACAAGAAACTTTATTTAAATGTTTGCATTTGTGTTTTTGTTTTATGATGGTTACATATTGCCAGACTGAATGATTATGGCAATATACAATATCACCAGCTATATATAGCTTGCCTTTTAAAAATCTATTTAAAAATCCATTTTAATTAAAAAACTTAGGTTTCTATTGTAAGTTTTTGGTTCTGAATTACAGTACATATGCTCTCATTATCCAATATAGATGGAAAAAAAATTTCACAAAGTAGAAGCATTTTTCATTCACTCTCCCAACATACAGCAAGATTTTGATCATACCCTTGAAACTAAAAATGCACTGACTCATATTTCTGTAACAAATCAATTTTCCTTTAAGAAAGAAAGGGCTACTGGAAACATAATGAATATATTACACATCTCAGAAAGGTACTTTAGATACATTAGAACAAGGTGATTCATTCCCAGTTTCCACATCAATAGGAGCTCTGGTAGCATAATGCGTAAGGCACTTGACTGCTAACCTGAAGGCTGGTGGTTCAAACCCATCAGCTATTCCTCAGAAGGGAGGTTGGGCAATCTACTTCTGTAGTGATACTGCCTCGGAAACCCGAGGAGGGGCACTATGAGTCAGGGCCAACTCGATGGCACTTAACAACAACATTACCATGGTTAAAGCATCTGGCTGCTAACTAAAAGGTCAGTGGTTCGAATCCCCCAGCTAGAAAGATATGTAGTAGTGGTCTGCTTCCATGAAGATTTACAACCTTGGAAACTCTATGGGGCAGTTCTACTGTGTCCTAAAAGTTTGCTATAAGTTGGAAACAACTCTATGGTAGTGGATTTGGTTTGAGTGTTTTTTAATTACTATGTCGGAAGGAAGGCTGGGCAATCTACTTCCGTAGTGATACCGCCTTGGAAACCCAAGAAGGGGTCGCTATAAGTCAGGTCTGACTCAACGGCACATTAATAACAACAATGTCCACTCAATTAAGTGTACTGATTACGCAATTATTTCAAAACTAACAAAATAAAACATTTACTGATTTAAGTTTTCTTTGCCCAACTTCCTTCAAAAAGAACCACTTCTTGTACAGAAAAGTGTGCCACCATTTGTACAAAAATGGAACAAAATAATCAGTATACATGTATTTGTGTGCATCTCTCTGAAGCAACATACAGGAAGCTATATGATGTGTTTTAGGGAAGGGAACATATTTTAAAAAAGAAAAATAATATCTGATATCAACTTGCTTTCTCAAAAATGCATACTTTGAAGATTTTACAATGTTTCTATAAAGTGTTTAATATAAACTAAACAGATTAAACTAAAACCAGATTATTACCTTGGAAAGTCCAGCTCTCTCCTTGGCAAGCTTCTGTTTCTTTCTTCCTGCAAGAAATGTATTGTAGTATTTTTGTTTTAACATTATCAAAATGAAAATTAAAAAAAAAAAAAAAAGAAGAAGAAAGGTCTAGGTGCTATGGAAGTCATTCCTTCTATTTGTTAAATATTCCTAATTCTTGGGATCTCCTGCTTCTCTGGTGTCATTCCGCTATGTCAGGAACCCCATTCGGTGCGCTATGGGCAATGTGACACTTCTGGGCAGGAGCTGTCTCCTATCCTCTGAGACATCAGGGCCAGCAATTTACAAGATAAAGGCAACTCTGACAGCCGGGTCTCAGAGTAATTACAATAAGCAGCCAGAATTAAGCTATTACTATTATAATTTTATTCTGAAACACAACATTCTATCATTACTGATAAAGATTAGAGACTTCAGTCTTCAGTATGGATTACACTTAACAACAAGAAAACAAATATCTTTTTTCTTTTTTTTAATTGTGATTTGGGTCAAAGTTTACAGAGCAAATTCACTTTCCATACAGCAGTTCACACACATGCTGTCTCATGCCACTGACTACAATTTACTCCAATGCAACAGCTCTGCTCCCACTTCCTCCCGATAGTTACCTCTTCCCTGTGTCCATCCCTCCATGCACTCCTACCCCCTGAACTGTCTTCCTGTGCATAAACAGCCCCTCTTTCCCCCATGATTGGAGAAAACAAGAATCTTCATAACCGGACCAATAAGCAAAATCACAATAAATGGAGAAAAGACTGAAGTTGTCAAGGATTTCATTTTACTTAGATCCACCATCAAACATCTGTGGAAGCAACAGTCAAGAAATCAAACATACAGCATTGGGCAAATCTGCTGCAAAACCACTCTAAAGTGTTCAAAAAAGGGCAAAAATGTCACTCTGAAGACGAAGGTGCACCTGACCCATGCCATGGTATTTTCAACAGCCCCATATGCATGTGAGAGCTGGACAATGAATAAGGAAGACTGTAGAAGAAACTAATAGATTTGAGTTGTGGTGCTGGCAAAGAATACTGCACGTACTAGACTGCTAGAAGAATGAATAAACCCATCCTGGAAAAAGTACAGCTGGAATGCTCCTTAGAAAAGAGGATGGCAAGACTTTGTCTCTTATACTTTGGTCATGATGTCAGGACTGATATCAAAAGATATCATGCTTGGTATAGTAGAGGGTCAGACTCTCAACGAGATAGACTGACACAATGGCTGCACCCATGGACTCAAGCACAGCAAGGATTGTGAGGATGGCACAGTACTGGGCAGTTTCTTTTTGTTGTACATAGGGTTGCTATGAGTCAGAACTGACTTAAGGAAACCTAGCAACAACACTGTTAATGAATGCTGAAAACCGTCTGATGCTCTTCAATGGAAAATCAGCATTTGAGAAAGTTTTCTAAAAATAAAGTGTTTCAATGAAAAAGCACATGTCAAAAATGACAGCAACAAATTCATATTTGCTGATAATTACATATCTGACAAGGGACTTATCTCCAAGATTGATGGAAAACTCCCAACACCTCAACACCAAAGGAATTAACAATCCAATTGAAAAATGGGCAGAAGACATGAATAGACACTTCACCAAGGAGGATATTCAGGTGGTCAGCTAATACATGAAAAGATGCTCACAATCACTGGCCATCAGAGAGATGTAAATCTAAACAACGAGATATACCGTCTCACCCCAGCACTGATGGCAAGATTCAACGAGACAGAAAACAACAAATGCTGGTGGGGATGTGGAGAGACTGGGACTCTCATAAACTGCTTGTGTGACTGTGAAGTGATACAACCATTGTGGAAAGCAATACAGCAATTCCTTAGAAAGTTGGAATTGGAGATACCATTTGACCCAGCAATCCCATTACTAGGTACATATCCTAGAGAGTGAAAGCCAGAATAGGAACAGATAGATACATGCATGCTCATGTTCATCACTGCACTATTTACAATAGCAAAAAGATAGCAACAACCTACATGCCCATCAGTGGAAGAGTGGATGACCAAACTATGGTACATACACATACTGGAATGCTATGCAGCACTAAAGTATAATGTAGAGTCTGCAAAACACCGCATAATATGGATGAACTTGGAGGACATTATGCTGAGTGAAATAAGTCAATCACATAAGGAAGAATATAGTATTAGTTCATTGTTGTGAGGGGTCAAGGAAAGGTTTATATATGGAGGGAAATTGTCTTTGTTGGTCGCCAGGGACGGGAGGGGAGGGGAGGGAACACTGCTGCCAAAAAAAAAAATAAAGTGTTTATGTCTTGGATAATGGTGTTCAGAAATATTCTAACATTTTGATTCAACTAATGCTGGCTTTGCATAAAAGCAAAGGCATTTGATTTTATGGATCATAACAAATTATGGATAACATTGAGAAGAATGGGAATTCCAGAACATTTAATTGTACTCATGAGAAACCTGTACAGACGAGGAGCTTGTCGTCTGCACAGAACAAGAGGAACTGCATGGTTTAAAATCAGGAAGGGGAGTGTGTCAGGGTTGTATCCTTTCATCATACTTATTCAATCTGTATGCTGAGGAAGTAATCCGAGAAGCTGGACTATATGGAAGAAGAACGTGGCATCAGGATTGAAGGAAGACTTATTAACAACCTGCGATATGAAGACAACACAACTTTGCTCGTTGAAAGTGAGGATGACTTAGACCATTTACTGGTGAAGATTAAAGACTACTCCACAGTATGGATTACACCTCAATATAAAGAAAACAAAAATCCTCACAACTGGACCAATAAGCAGCATCATGATAAATGGAAAAAAGACTGAAGTTGTCAAAGACTTCATATTACTTGGTACTACAATCAACATCAAAAGCAGCAGCAGTCAAGACATCAAAAGATGTATTGCATTGGGCAAATCCGCTGCAAAAAGACCTCTTTCAAGCACCAAAGAGCAAAGATATCTCCTTGAAGACAAAGATGCACCTAACCCAAGCCATGGTATTGTCAATCACCTTATATGCATGTGAGAGCTGGACAATGAATAAGAAAGATCAAAGAAGAGTTGATGCTTTTGAGTTGTGATGTTGGCGAAGAATGCTGAAAATACCGTGGACTACTTAAAGAACTAACAAATCTGCCCTGGAAGAAGTACAGCAAGAATGCTCCTTGGAAGCGAGGATGGCCAGACTTTGCCTTACCTACTTTGGTCATGTTGTCAGAAGGGTCTATTCTCTGGAGAAAGATATCATGCTTGGTAAAGTGGAGGGTCAACAAAAGAAGGGAAGGCCCTTAACAAGATGGGCTGACATGGTGGCTGCAGCAATGGGCTCAGGTATAGCAGGGATCTGGCACAGGACCAGGCAGTGTTTCATTCTGTTGCACATAAGGTCACAATGAGTCAGAGATGACTCAATGGCACATAACAACAACATAAGAACACAATGCTGGCTAGTAAAGGGGAGGAGAAACAGCCTGGAATCTGCAGGGGTTTTTTGTTTGTTTTATTTCTGATATGAAATCAAGAAATATTGCAAATCTCAGGACAGCTGTTGTTTAAAACCTTAATCATCAATTTATCAACCCTTCTATCAAACCATCGACACCAGAAAAGTTATTTGAAAGGCTATACCCATGGGAAAGGGTGTTGACAATGTGAATGAGTACAGGCTTTTGAGACTGCCTGGTTTATATCCTAGCTTTTCCACTACCAAGCAAGTTACCTAGTCACCTGTGAATCGCTTTCTTACAATGTTAACACTGGTCTTAAAAATGTTATTAGACATTGTTTCACCTCCTACTTCGGTGAGTAGCAACTGGGATCTTAAAAGCTAGCAAGCTGCCATTTAGATGCAAGGATGGGTCTCTCCTCATCAAGAGCAAAGAAGAAAGAAGAAAACCAAAATTAATGGAAACAATTAGTCCTAGCGACTAGTACACCATCCGATCTGCAACCTATACAACTATGAGACCAGAAGAACTAGAGGGTGCCTGGCTACCACTGTCATCCACTTGGAAGGGGATCTATGCAGGAGACCCTAGATAGAGAGGGAGAACAATGTGGAACAAAACTCAAAATCATTTGGAGGGAAAAAAAAAAAAAAGGTGGGGACCAGGTTTGCTGGTCCAATAGAGCCTGGTAGAACCACTGAGACTATGGCCCCGAGCTGCCCTTCAGGTCTGGAATTGAACCCACAC
>NW_006921637.1:1836623-1837504 GCF_000298275.1 Orycteropus afer afer | reverse complement strand
AGTATATGTGAACTGCTGTATGGAAAGTGAATTTGCTCTGTAAATCTTCACCCAAATCACAATTAAAAATAAAAAAGAAAAAGAAAAAAAAAAGTTATTAGAATTTCTATTTGAGGTAATAAAAAATTTTAGAAACAGGGTGGTGACAGTTGCACAACATTATGAATGCAATTAATGTCACTGAATGGTACACTTAAATATGACAAAAATGACAAATTTTGTTATATATGGTTTACAATTAAAAAAAGTTAAATAATAAAAACAGTATCTATACGTCATAGAATTTTGAACAGTGCCTGGTACATACATGTGCCATACAGTTCCCTCAGCTAAGTTGTGCTGTGCTATGTACATGAAGAAATAATACTAGTTTCCTTAGTCATTGAAAACTAGCAATGACATGGGGAATAACCATGTGATAGCTATGAAAAGACAAGGCTTTACTGCTTATTAGCTTGATGACTTTTGGCAAATACATTTCTTAACTCTCCAAAAATAAAACCTGCCTAACCTTATAGAAATGCTGAGAAACAAAGGCCATAAACCAAGCAAATCTTCTCTGAAAAACTTAAAAGCACTTGACGAATCCAAGTCTTAATGTGTGGCTAAAGAGGCAGTAACCAGCTTGCCTAACTCCAGAGAGATGGTTAATTTACTATAGTCAAAGTACCTTCTTTTGAAAAACAAAGTAGGAGGTCTCACGTTGCCGGATCTCAAAACCTACTATACAGCCACAGTAGTCAAAACTGCCTGGTATTGTTTTAATGACAGATACATAGACCAATAGAATAGAATTGAGAACCCAGATATAGATCCATCGACCTACAGCCAGCTGATCTTTGACAAAGGCCCAAAATCCATTAAATGGGGAAGAGAATGTC
>NW_006921637.1:1820779-1834383 GCF_000298275.1 Orycteropus afer afer | reverse complement strand
CTTCTTTTTTATTCTATCCTTAAAATCTGAATTTAACCACAGCAGTAATACCAAAACCAAACCCTTTGCTGTTAAGTCAATTCTGACTCATGGCAACCCATGGATTAACAGAGTAGAACTGTTCCACAGGGTTTTCTTGGCTATTATCTTTACAGAAGCAGATCATCAGGCCTTTCTTCTGCAGTGCCACTGGTGGGTTTAATCCACCAACCTTCAAATTAGCAGTTGAGTGCAAACCATTTCTGCCACCCAAGGACCTCCAATAATACTAATACAGGTACAATTACAATCTCCATTTTATAAATGAGAAAATTTACCAAGATCATGACAAGTGGTGGAGTGGCAATTCAAACTCAGGCAGCTGAACTTCAGGATATGTGTACTGAAACTTTACCCACTGTTGTTTCTCTAATAGGTAGAGGACAAGAAGACACCCCAGTGAAAATAAATGACACAGCAGAAACGAACATGGGAAGTCTGTGGAATAAAAACTCAAAAATTCAATTTGCTAGGCCAGAATGTAAGGAAGATGGCAAAAAAAGATAAGGAAACCCAGTACAGTAAAACCTAGTTTCCATTACTATGCAAACCTTAAAGTTGTTTTGCTTTTTTTTAAAGGGTGGGATGGTGGTGATTGTGGCTGAATACATATTTGACTGATAACAGTTTTAAAATTTTGAGATCACTTAGCTGTTTTATATTCCTAGCAAAAGTAAAATTTTGATTTTCATTTCATAAAACAATTAACTTGTTACATTAACTTATTTTGAGATATGGTATCATACAGTATCTCTGTGATAAAGGAACAGATGGTAACAGTCTGAAAAACCAAGAAATAAAGGAGTTACACATTTAATCAGCAAATCAGGCCTACCTCAATTATTTACTAGGTATTTGTCCGCAAGGGATACTGTGTAAACAGGCATGCACATCTTAAATACACATATAGGAGCTTACAAAAAAATCCCAAATCTAAATCATTTAAAAATATTTCTTTAAATAAGGTGTTTAATGTTTTAAAATGATTTATCATTTTATACAATATTTTACAAATGAAACACTTCTGTAATTGGCACTGTAATCTGGAGATTAAATTTCATTTAGTAATGATCATTTAGATTGATGGGAAAAAAATATGGTTTAAGCTAATTACATCTTGCTAATATGATCATCTAAGGAGACCTGGTGGTCCATGGTTCAAACCCATCAGCAGGTCTGTGGAACAAAGACATGGTAGTCTGCTTTATAAGGATTACAGCCTTGGCAACCCTATGGAGCAGTTACATTCTGTCCTATAGGGTCTCTATGAGTCAACTGACACAATGGGAAAGGATTTTTTTTGGTGTTGGTGGGGTTGGGGGGGTTAATGTGATCATCTGTTCTGGTTAATGAATGAAAATGCACAAGTAAATAAAAATCCCAAGTCTAATCTTAAACCTTACTTCAGACTTTCCCAATAATTGTATCAGGAAAACTAACTAAAATGACTGATTTGAGAAATTCTACCCTTCATGTAAATATTCTATTGGAAATTCAGTTAGAAATACTCAAAATCAACTGAAATTTCATTCTACAAATGGAGTGACCTTCAAAAAGGTGGCAAAATTATTCTGAATAAAAATATTTCTTTGTGAAGAAAATATAAAAAATTGTATTAATAAAAATGTCTATCATTCATCAATTACCATGGGCCAGACACTTTACATTACACCATTTTACATAAAAGGGAAACTGAAGCTTAATCAATTGGCATAACATACTATACAAAAACACTGTTCCACATCCTACTTTGGCGAGGAGCGACTGGGATCTTAAAAGCTTGCAAGTGGCCATCTAGATGCAATGATGGGTATCTCCTTGTCCAGAGCAAAGAAGAACGAAGAAAATCAAAGATGCATGGAAACAATTAGTCATATAGGCAATCCTCAGCCTATGTGACTATGACACCGTAAGAACTGGATGGTGCCCAGCTACCACTGTCAACCACTTGGAAGTGGATCTATGTAGATCTTGGATAGGCAGAACAATGTGGGACAAACTCAAAATCATTAAAAAAAAAAAAAGACCAGGTTTGCTCGTCTGATAGAGCCTGGCAGAACCTGAGACTATGGCCCCTAACTGCCCTCCAGGTCTGGAACTGAACCCACTCCTGTGGCTTCTGGCCAAACAAAAGCAAGCACATGAGCTGAACATTTACATGATCTTGGCGAGATCAATCACGGGAGAGTAAGGGCTGTGTATGCAGAGGGAGACAGTTTGGGGGGCAGGAGTGCATGGGAGTGAAGGACACAGGGAAGAGATAACTACAGGGAGGAAATGGGAAGAGAGCTGTTACATTCTGAGAAATTGCAGTCAATGTCATGAGACAGAGTGTATGTGAACTGCTGTATGGAAAATGAACATGCTCTGTAAACTTTCACCCTAACCACAATAAAAATTTTATTTAAAAAAAGGAAACTGAAGTTTGACAGGGTAGTCATAAATCCACTCAACTAGCTAACCCTTAAATCATTAATCTAAGGAATAGATTATGGATTGAAGATGGAAAAAGAATTCTGAAAATTACGTTCCTCTATCTGCCTAAAATGACAGGTTTTGTTTCTTCAATCAAAAAATAATGTTTTCAACAATAGTAGTAAGTGTTTCCAAAGTTATAATCTAGTCTTTACAGGGCTATGTATACTCCCACATCACACTATCTTTAGAGCTACAGGGAAAAGACTTGACCTTAGGCTCCACTAGTTACACTTGTAACTGAAATGTATAGAGGGGCCTTTCCCATACCAGAAATTGTGGGGGCTTCAAACATCTTATTTAATATCCACAAAACCCACAAAAGGTGGGTGGCATTACTTAATTTCACAGCTAAAAAAAATATTGAGATCCAGAAAGCCCAAGATTATGCTGCTAAACTATAGCCAAACTAGGCCTGGAAATCAGGATCTGAATCCAAAACACCATCCTTTCCGTTAGTCTACCTAATCATAAATAAAATAAATTCTCTGTATATCCCTTCCCTCCTAAAACATAAGAGAGCTAGGAAAACTGGTGTCATACTGCAGGTGGCTAAAAGATCAGGGTTGTCCAAAAGGGACGCTACTAACAACATGTGAGTACTCAGCCCCTGAAGTGTAAACAGTAATTTAGTACGAAATAGAATAATCAGCTCGTTGTATTTTCAGAGCTTTAGTAACTTACACAACAATTTCAACGTCAGAAACTGTTTTGGCTGAGCAACCTAGTTGTCTTAAGTTACAAAAATACTCCTTACTGCAATAAATTTGCTTTTCTATACTGTTGCAAATGAAGATGCCTTTGAAATTCAAAGTAGAGCACTAAGATGTCGCAGGTATGAAATAAGACTGAGCCACAGGAAAAGCGCAGCCCTTTGGACTTCCTTGCCATTTCTGTAGCATTCACTCATTATCTTGGAAGCATTTACAGCGAAGCTACCAAGAGGGTTTAAGAATGCTGCAATGATAGGGCCCAGATTTACTAAGTCAGTCTCGGGCTAGAATCCATAAATACAAAAACACAACTTTCGAGTTAAGAATAAACACCAAAAAACAGGGTGAGAAGCAAGAATTAAAAAAACAAAAAGAAACAAACAAAAACTTAAATTGTAACGCATGCTAGTCTGCATTTTCACAACTGAAGCAGTGTTGGTGAGGGAATGGGAAAAAAGCCTTTCCACAAAATGGAGGGAACCGGGAACAGCCTTAGGGTCAGACAAGTGTTGCGAATCGAGAGGCAAACGCCATCTCTTTCCCCAGCCCAGCTCGGGTGCGCGCACGGGCGCAGCCTCGCCAGGCGCACGCCGACAGCGCCAGGCCTTAGCCTCACCACGCGGAGGGCCGGGTCGCGCCGGCACGGTGGTAACTGCAGCCGCAACGAGAAGAGGATGTACGCCGAAGGAAGGCACCAGGCCCAGGGCTAGGGAACCCACTCACGCTCTCGCAGTCTGTTCTTGAAATTTGGGTCACTCCGTCTCTTGCGGTCGAAGTAAATGCAGTACCCGATGAAAAGGGCGCCGCATACACCGGCGGCGATGGCGCTGTTCCGACCCACCATTTTCTATTGACTGCGGGGTGTGGGTGGCAGCGGGGTCAGCAGTAGCCCGCGAAGGACCCACCAACAATGAACCTTCTTCAAACCCAACTACCCGGCAGCTGAGGGACGCGGACAAGGTTCCGGGCGTGCGTCACTTCCGGCCCCGTCGTCGTCCTAAGTGGTGCGGGGGTGGGGGTGGGGCCGTCTAGAGCACTGCCTGAGAAGGCGACAGCTCCTATGCGCCTGCGTACACAGGCGGCCGTGGAGCCGCGCTGCAGGGCCTACGAACACGCCCCGCAGAACCTTGGGGCGGGGCCACGAAGTCGCGTAGTGATACTGTGATGGAGCACAGAGGGATTCAGTAATTGATCGCTCACTTTCTTTGAACCTGGAAACAGAATTAGCTGCGGGCCGCTGTCATGCGGCCCCATAGGAGCTGGTATAGCATTTTGTCAGAGAAAGATAGTCGCTCGCTGACGACAGTTTGTTCATTTTATTCCTCCCTGGTGGCATTAGTGTCTGCTAACCAGAAAGCTGGAGGTTCAAACCCACCAACCATTCCTCCCAAGGAAGATTGGGCAATCTGCTTCCGTCGAGATACCTCCTGGGAAACCCAAGGAGGAGGGCTCGCTATGAGTCGGATGCAACGCGTAGGCAGTTAGTTTGATTGTTTTGTTTTGTGTAATACAAAGTAGCTCTGGTGGTGTAGTTGTTAAGGCATACAGCTCTTGACCAAAGGTCGCCAGTTAGAACCCACCAGCCGCTCCTAGGGGAAGCGATGAGGCCGTTGGCTTCTGGAAAGGTTTACATACAGCCTTGGCAACGCTTTGGGGCAGTTCTACTCTGTCCTGTAGGGTTTCTATGAATTAGAATCGACTGGATGGTTTTTTGCTTTTGTAACATGCAGCCTGTGGCTCTCGTTTAAACTGAATTTGCTTTCAAGTTCACTCACAAGCCCCTGTACAATGAACATCATAATCTAATTACTAAATCCAAATTTCAAAAGAATGTTAAATACTGTCTAATTTAAGAGTGGAAAGAAATTAAATGGAGTAATTCCTGGAAAAAAATAAGCTATGAAACAAGCTGAAGAAAAAGAAAAGGTGACTATCCAATGATGACATTGGTAGTTTAAAATACTCCCACGAAGTAAACCTTGGGCCTGTTGATTTTACAGAGGAGTCCTACCAAATAACATAACACTGTATGAGAGCTTTAAATTTAGAGGCACTTGGTGGCTGTAAATGGAGGCATCTAAAAACAAAGCCTTAACTCCATCTTAATAGTCTTGACATGAGCCTTCGAAACCATGTTGAATTGTAAAGCTGCTTTTTGTAACAGCAGTTTCTCTAACCTTGATGCTGACCAGATACCCTGAAGGAGACATTCTTTTCTCTGAGGTCTGGCAGATGCAGAGTATAAAGATCTATTCCCAAAGGGTCTTTTTGCAGTGTAATGAAACATGCAACATGTGATATCCAAAGGGTATATCCAAAGGGTCTTGATAACACAGCATCATCAATTGATCTTTACAGTGGATCCCCAGACAGACATGATTGAGAAAACAATTTTTATAGCAAGTTACTCAAAAAGCCCACATATATGTTATCCACCTATCCCTGTTAAATCTCCACTTTTAGATATTCTACCTTTGACTCCCAGGATTGTCTTTCAGCCAATTATGATTTTGTAACTTTTAGTTCCTGCTTCCACTATACAAAATTGTTTTCTTCCTCATTGTCCAGAAGCCTAGCCATCTTCACAGTGTTTATTTTTAACATATATTTATTTTTAACATAAAATTTAAAAGATTTTGTATATCCTGTTTCCAGTCTGTAGGTGGTGGTGGTGGCTGCCACTCCTGCTACTACCAACTCAATAGTCTTGGCCTTGCATAATTTGTTTATTGCCTTAGTTAGGTATTGGTTTGGGTCAGGAATTTAGAAGCGGCTTAGACAGTTCTGGCTCTGACTCTGAGGTGGTCGCAGTTAGGATGTTGGTAGGCACTGCAGCCAGCTAAAGGATTGACTTTGTTGCTGTTGAGTCATTTTCAACTCAAGGCAACCCTGTGTGTGCAGAGAACTATGCCATAGGGTTTTCAAGGCTTTGGTCTTTCAGAAGCAAATCATTAGACCTGTCTATAAAGGTGCCTTTGGGTGGGTTCGAACCACCAAACTTTTGGCAGTAGTTGAACACTTAACTATTTGTGCCATCCAAGGGATGCCATAAAAGTTTGACTGCCATTACCACCGAGTCAGTTCTAGCTCATAGCCACCCCATACGATACAGTAGAATTGGCACATAGGGTTTCCAAGGCTGTAATCTTTATAGAAACAGACTGCCACATCTTTCTTCTGTGGGTTCAAATGAACAAGCTTTCATTTAGCAGCAAAGTCCTTAAACACTGCTCCACCGGGGATCCTTCAAAGGCATGAGGAGGGGTGGAGAAACAGTTCCAAGATGGCTCACTTACATGGCTGTTGACAGGAGGCCTTCATTTTTCAACCCATGGACTTCCAATGTCATTTGGCAACAAACTTCGACAGAGAATAAATATGAGATAGAAGAGAAACAAGCCACACTTCTGCGGTCTAACTTCAGAAGTGACATTAACTCAATTCTGTTGCATGTTAGTGTTCATAGACACCAACCTTGACAATGTGGGAGGGAACTACACAGGACATAAACTCTGATAGATGGATCATTGGGGAACATCTTAGAGATGGGCTACCACAGCTCCAAAATACTCTCCTTACTATATTTGATCTTAACTCTTTTATTTTCCTTCCAGTTATTTACTAGAGGAGTACTGAGTGGTACTTACAAGAAAAAAGTGGTCAACCAGTCAATTCGTACCCATGTATATAATAGTAGAACTACATTCCATAGGGTTTTTAATGGCTTATTTTGTAGAAGCAGATCTACTATGCTAGGAACGACAAATCGAAGAGGAATGGCATGGCATTCATTGTAACAAAGAATGTTTCAAGATCTATCCTGAAATACAGTGCTGTCAGTGATAGGATACTATTCATATGCCTACAAGGAAGATCAGTTAATACTACTATTATTCAAATTAACACACCAACCACCAAAGCCAAAGACGAGGAAATTGAAGATTTTTACCAACTTCTGCAATCTGAAATTGACCAAATATGCAATCGAGATGTGTTGATTATTACTAGTGATTGGAATGCAAAAGTTGGAAACAAAGAGAATCACCAGTAGTTGGAAAACATGGCCTTGGTGATAAAAATGATGCCGGAGATCTCATGAAAGAATTTTGCAAGACCAACGACTTACTCATTGCAGATACCTATTTTCAACAACATAAATGCAGCTATACACGTGGACCTCACCAGATAGTATATACGGGAATTAGATTGACTACATCAGTGGAAAGAGGCAATGGAGAAGCTTAGTATCTTCAGCCAAAACAAGGTTATGAGCTGACTGTGGAACAGATCATCAACTGCTCCTATGCATGTTCAAGTTGAAGCTGAAGACAATTAAAACAAGTCCACGACAACCAAAATATTACCTTTATTATGTCCCTCTTGAATTTAGAGACCATCTAAAGAACAGATTTGATGCATTGTACACCAGTGACTGAAAACCAGAGGAATTGTGGAATGACATCAAGAACATCATCCATGAAGAAAGCAAAAAGGTCATTAAAATGACAGGAAAGGAAGAAAAGACCTAAATGGATGTTAGAAGATACTCTGAAACCTGCTGTTGAATAGAGTAGCTAAAGCAAATGGAAGAAATGACAAGATAAAAGAGCTGAACAAAAGATTTGAAAGAGCAGCTAGAGACAACAAAATGAGTTATTAATATAATGAAATGTGCAAAGCCATGGAGTTAGAAAACCAAAAGGGAGGAACACACTCAGCATTTCTCAAGCTGAAAGAACTGAAGAAAATACTCAACCCTTGAGTTGCAATACAGGATTCTATGGGCAAAATATTGACTGATGCAGGAAACATCAAAAGATGGAAGGAATACACAGAGTCACTGTACCAAAAAGAATTGGTCAATGTTCTTCCCTTTCAGGAAGCAGCATATAATGAGGAACCAATGGCATTGAATGAAGAAGTCAAAGCTGCACTTCAGCTTTGAAGGAATTGGTGAAAAACAAGGTTCCAGGAATTGACAGAATACCATTGAGAAGTTTCAAAAAACAGATGCCATGCTCAGGGCACTCACTTGTCTATGCCAAGGAAGTTGGAGGAGAACTATCTGGCCAACTGACTGGAAGAGATCCATATTTGTACCCACTCCAAAGAAAGGTGATCCCACAGAATGTGGAAATTATCAAACAATAGCATTAATATCTGTAGTAGTTAAGTTTGTGTGTCAACTTGGCTGGGCCTCGTTGAGTGGCAGGGCAGCTGGATGTAGTATTCCCCATGATGAGACTGGTAATCAACTCCATGGTGGAATCTACTGTGAGCAGCTGAGGGGTGTGGTCTGCTTCTTGTATATAAGGAGAAGTCTTGGAGAATTGTCTCTAGCTTATGGCACACTTGAACCCTGCATGTAACTGTGTTGTTGTTTGGCAGCATGCCATGCTCTGCTGACCTTGGGACTTTCAATGGACTTGAATTAATGGCCTGCCATGTAGTTTGGTAACATCGGAACTGTGCCTTTTTACCTTGGGTTTGTCAGTCTCAGCAGGCAGCAGCTGTCTAAGTGAAGAAAAGCCACCAGCTTCAGTGGGCCAGAAGCAGGAGGCAGAGCTGAAGCCCAAGGTTGAGGGGCTTTCACCCATCCCCTAGAGCCTGGCACTCTGAACTCAGACTTAAAGCCTCCAAACTGTAAGAGAATAAACTCCTGTTTGTTCGAGCATCTCATTTGTGGTATATTCTTGTCAGAGCAGCACTAGGTAACCCGAATAATATTAACATGACATGCAAGTAAAATCTTGCTGAACATAATTCAAAAATGATTGCAGCAGTGTACTGATAAAAAACTTCCAGAAATGCAAGATGGTTTCAGAAGAGGACGTGGAACAAGGGATATGATTTCTGATATCAGATGGACCTTTGCTGAATGCAAAGAATACCAGAAAGATGTTTACTTGTGTTTCATTAACTATGCAAAAGCATTAGACTATGTGGATCATAAGAAATTATGGATAATATTGAGAAGAATGGGAATTCTGCTTAATTGTGTTCATGAGAAACCTGTACATAGACCAGGAGGCTGTTGTTTGAACAGAACAAGGGGATACTGCATGGTTTAAAATCAGGAAGGGAGTGTGTCAGAGTTGAATCCTTTGACCATCCTTATTCAATCTGTATGATGAGCAAATAATCCAAGAAGCTGGACTGGGCATCAGAAGAAGAACTTCACATCAGAATTGAAGGAAGACTTATTAACAACCTGAGTGTGGTGGTTATGTTTGGGTGTCAACTTGGCTAGGCCTGGTTGAGTGGCTGGGCAGAGGGATGTAGTATTCCCCATGATGAGACTGGTAATCAGCTCCATGGTGGAATCTACTATGAGCAGCTGAATAGCTGCCTTTGGGTATGTGGTCTGCTTCCTGTATATAAGGAGAAGTTTTGAGAATGGTCTCTACCCTGTGGCATGCTTGGACCCTGCATGTAGCCATGTCGTTGCTCAGCAGCCTACCATGCTCTGCCAATCCTGGGACTTATAATGGACTTAAGTTAATGGCCTGCCGTGTGGTTTGGTAACATCGGGACTGTGCCTTTTTTACTTGTCAACGTTGGGGCTTCTCAGCCTCAGCAGCCAGCAGCTGTCTGAGTGAAGAAATGCCTCTAACTCCAGTGGGCCAGGAGCAGGAGGCAAAGCTGGACCCCAAGGTTGAGGGACTCTCACCCAGCCCCTAGAGCTTGGCACTTTGCACTTGGACTTAAAGCCTCTAAATTGTAAGAATAAACTCCTTTTTGTTAAGGTCATCCCATTTATCGTAATTTCTTGTCAGAGCGGCACTAGGTAACCAGAACGCTGAAACATGCAGACAAACCAACCCTGCTTGCTGACAGTGAAGACAACTTGAAACAGTGATGAAGATTAAAGACTATAGTCTGCAATATCGATTATGCCTCAACATAAAATGAAAATCCTCACAAGTGGACCAATAAGCAGCATCACGATAAATGGAGAAATGATTGAAGGTGTCAAAGATTTCATATTACTTGGAATCGACACCAATGGAAACAATAGTCAAGAAATCAGATGATAACGTATTGCACTGGGCAAATCTGCTGCAAAAGACCTATTTAAAGTGCTGAGGAGCAAAGTTGTCTCTTTGATGACTGTTGTTGTTGTTAGGTGCCATCGAGTCAGCTATGACTCATAGTGACAGTATGTACAACAGAACAAAACACTGTCCAGTCCTGTGCCAGCTTCACAATCTTTGCTATACCTGAGCCCATCATTGGAGCCACTGTGTCAGTCAATCTCATTGAGGGCCTTCCCCTTTTTCATTGACCCTCCACTTTACCAAACATAATATCCTGCTCCAAGGAATGGTCCTTTCTGACAACATGACCAAAGTAGGTGAGATGAAATTCAGCCATTCTTGTGACCAAGGAGCATTCCAGCTGCAATTCTACCAGGTTAGATTTGTAGTTCTCGCAGTTCATGGTACCTTCTGCATTCTTTGCCATTACCACAACTCAAAAGCATCCACTCTTCTTCGGTCTTCCATATTCACTGTCCAGCTTTCACATGCATATGAGGTGACTGAAAATACCATGGCTTGGATTAGGCACACCTTACTTTTCAAAGAGACATCTTTGTCCTATGACACTGTAAAGAGGTCTTTTCCAGGAGATTTGCCAAGTGCAATACATCTTCTGCTTTCTTGACTCCTGCTTCCATTGGTGTTGACAGTAGAATCAAATAGTAAATCTTTGACAACTTGGATCTTTTCTCCATTTATTGTGATGCTACTTATTGGCCCAGTTGTGAGGATTTTCGTTTTCTTTATGTTGAGATATAATCCATACTACAGACTGTAGTCTTTAATCTTCATCAGTAGGTGCTTCAAGTCATCTTCACTGTCAGCAAGCAAAGTTGTGTCATCTGCATATCTCAGGTTGTTAATGAGTCTTCTTCCAATCCTGATGCTATGCTCATTTTCATATAGTCCAGCTTCTCAGATTATTTGCTCAGCATACAGAGTGAATAAGTATGGTGAAAGGATCAACCCTGACGCACTCCCTTCCTGATTTTAAACCATGCAGCATACCCTTGTTCTGTTCAAATGACAGCCTCCTGGTCTACGTACAGGTTCCTCACAAGCACAATTAAGTGTTTTGGAATTCCCATTCTTCTCAATGTCACCCATTATTTGTTATGATCCACACAATTAAATGCTTTTGCATACTCAATAAAACACAGGTAAACATCTTTCTGGTATTCTTTGCTTTAAGTCAAGATCCATCTGACATCAGCAATGATATCCCTTGTTCCACATCCTCTTCTGAAACCAGCTTACATTTCTGAAATTTCTCTGTCAATATACTGCTGCAACCAGTTTTGAATTATTTTCAGCAAGATTTTACTTGCACGTGATATTAATGATACTGTTAAATATTCCACATTCTGTGGGATCACCTTTCTTTGGAATGGGTACAAATATGGCTCATCCAGTCAATTGGCCAGGAAGCTGTCCTCCAAATTTCTTGGTAATGGATGAGTGAGTGCCTGCAACACAGCAAGCATTTTTAAAATATCTCAATGGGTATTCCATCAATTCCTGGAGCCTTGATTTCCACCAATTCCTGCAGTGCAGCTTCAACATCTTCCTTCAGTATCATTGGTTCTTGATCATATGCCACCTCCTGAAATGGATGAACATCAGCCAATACTTTTTGGTACAGTGACTGTGCATTCCTTCCATCTTCTTTTGATGTTTCCTGCATCATTCAATATTTTGCCCATAGATCCCTTCTGTATTGCAACTTGAGGCTTGAATATTTTCTTTAGTTCTTTCAGCTTGAGAAAGCTGAGTGTGTTATTCTCTTTTGGTTTTCTAACTCCAGGTCTTTGCACATTTCATTATAATAATTTTCCCTTCTCTAGCTGCTCTTTGAAATCTTCTGATCAGCTCTTTTATCTTGTCATTTCTTCCATTTGCTTTAGCTGCTGTCTGCTCAAGGACAAGTTTCAGCATCTTTTCTGACATCCATTTTTTTTTCTCCCTTCCTGTCTTTTTAATGACCTTTTGCTTGATGCTCTTGATGTCATCCCACAATTCCTCTGGTTTTTGGTCACTGGTGTTCAAATGCATCAAATCTATTCTTTAGATGTTCTATAAAATCAGGAGGGATACAATCAAGGTCATATTTTGGTTCTCATGGATTTAATTGTCTTCAGCTTTGACTTGAACTTGCATATGAGCAGTTGGTGGTCTGTTCCAGAGTCAGCTCCTGGCCTTGTTTTGGCTGAAGCTAGTGCTCTTCTCCATGGCCTCTTTCCACAGATGTAGTCAATTCCTGTGTATTCCATCTGGCGAGGTCCATGTGTATAACCACTGTCAATGTTGTTGAAAAAGTTGTTTGTGATAAGTAAGTCACTGGTCTTGCAAACTTCTATCATGTGACCTCCACGGTCATTTCTATCACCAAAGCCACCTTTTCAAACTATTGCTGGTTCTTTGTTTCCACATTTTGCATTCCAATCACCAGTAATAATCAACGTATCTTGAATGCATGTTTCATAAATTTCGGACTGAAGAAGTTGGTAAAAATCTTCCTTGTCTTTGGCTTCAGTGGTTGATGCATAAATTTGAGTAATAGTAGTATTAACTGGCCTTCCTTGTAGGCATATGGGTATTAGCCTATCACTGACAGCATTGTACTTCAGGATACATCTTGAAACTTTCTTTGTGATGAATGTCACACCATTCCTCTTTGTCATTCCCAGCACAGTAGATCATATGGTTGTCTGAATCAAAATGGGCCAGACCAGTCCAATTCAGCTCATCAGTACCTAGGATATTGATCTTTATGCATTCCATTTCATTTTTGACTTCCAATTTTCCTAGATTCATACTTTATACATTCCATGCTCCGATTGTTAATGGGTATTTGCAGCTGTTTCTTCCCATTTGGATTTTTGCCACATCAGCAAATGGAAGTCTCAAAAGTTTTACTCCATCCACATCATTAAGGTTGACTCTACTTTGAGGAGACAGTTCTTCTCCAGGCGTATTTTGAGTGCCTTCCAACCTGAGGGGCTCATCTTCGAGCACTACATCAGACAATGTTTCAGGGCTATTCGTAGTTTTCCAGTAATATATCAGACAGTGTTTCACTGCTATTCATAAGGTTTTCACTGGCCAATACCTTGACAAGTGGATGGCCCCTTCCTTCTTCTAAGTCTTAGCACTGAAGTCATCAGTTAACTTAAAAAAGGCAGTTTTGGAGAGGCAAGATGGCGAACTAGGCAGGATGCACAGACCCTCTTCAACAAAGAAGGGAAACCAATTAACACAGACACAGAAGATAATCTTGGACCCCTGAGCCTTGAAGGGAAGGATACAAAAGTGGACTAAACCCCAACTAGCAGAAGAA
>NW_006921637.1:1808948-1812854 GCF_000298275.1 Orycteropus afer afer | reverse complement strand
GTCAATGACATGAGACAAAGTATATGTGAACTGCTGTACAGAAAGTGAATTTGCTTTGTAAATCTTCACCCAAATCAAAATTAAAAAAAAAAATAAGGCAGTTTCATCTTGTTTCCCTTGTCCTATTGAAGCCAAGTTGAACTTTAGCTCAATTCCCCTTACTTTCTATAACCATCCCCACCCTGGCTGGAGACAGATGAGTGGGCATAACTTTTTTACTTAGTTTTTCATAAAACCAGCCAAGACCAGCTTGAAGTCCGTTAAAACCTGCTTGGATCTGTTTGGTCTGCAGACATGCATGAGGCAGATGGAATGAATTTGCTCAGAATATCTCCCCTTCTGCTTAAGGCCCAATCAGTTGAAAACATGAAGTCTGTGTCATTCATCTGTTGCACAAATACACTTCATTAAAAACTGTCCCTTTTAACCAAGGCAAATGAAACCTCAACCAATCTCCAGCTAATTCATTCCCAAATTCCTCAAATTATACTGTATGAGTATGTATACCTCAAACCCAGATTTGGGTACTGGCCCATCTCCTTACCATGTACATAGTAGTAAATTATCCTTCTCATCTCTCAAGAAATGAGAATGTGAACTGATTCGGCTTGATTGCACACAAGGCAGGGACTCACTGTAGTCTGACTTTACTGTTACTGTCCCTATATATCAATGCTTGGGTCAGGGTTGCATTCTCTCACCTTTGCTCACGCTGTTTCTCCCTTCATGCAATGCTTTCTTCCTCATCTCTGCCTTTGGGGCCTTCCCATCCTTCAAACCAAATACTAAACTCACTGCCATTAAGTTGATTCCAACTCCTACCAACCCCCATAGGGCTTCCAAGGCTGTAAATCTTTACAGAAGCAGACTGCCTCATCTTTTATCCACAGAGTGGCTAGTGGGCTCAGAACCACCAACCTTTTGGTTAGCAGCCAAATACCTCAACGACTGCACCACCAGAGCTCCTTCCCTACCCTTTAAGACCTTACTCAAATCCCTTGCCTTCACAAACACTCCCAGTATATATCCATTCTCCATTCATGCTGCACGATCCTTAATCCCAAAAGAGATTTTGAAAAACATAGCCTCCAACACCTTATTAAAGTAAAAAAATTGAACATCTTTATTGAGATATAAATTACATAAAAATATAGAATCTTAAAACTGGAATCTTCTCTATATTTTTTTATTTACTTAATACATATACACTTTCAATGCCCAGAGCACACTGAACAAAGATTTGATCCCTGCCAGAAAGCAGACACTAAACAAACACCTATAAGGTAAGGATGTGTGTGGTAGGAGAAGTCAAGTACAGAGTACTACAGAAACATTTAGCTGGAGGTCCTTAATATAGTTCAGGGAAAGCCTTCCTGTTTAAGTGAGACCCTAAGGAAGACGGGAAATTAAACCAAATGTGTGTGTGCACTCTCTGGACTGAGGTAGGGGAAGATAAGAGTGTGGAGAGGCAAACGAACCTAAGAAAATTATTTTAATAAGAAATCTGCTTTATAGTTCATGTGCCAAGAACTTTAATAACCAGTCTAATCAATGGTTAAAAATAAGAAATTCTAGTGACATCATTTCAAATATGTAAAAAGTACTGGTCATTCTTACTCAAAACTTACTGCGCCATTGAGTCCGTCCTAACTCACAGGGACCCCTCCTTGGGTTTCTGAGGTGGTATCTCTACAGAAGTAGATTACCCAGTCTTCCTTCCGAGGAGTGGCTGGTGGGTTTGAACCGCAGCCTTCTGGTTAACAATCAAATGCCTTAGGCACTGCAGTGTAGTAAATTACTTTGTGTGGCTTTTCTACTCATAAGTCTTTGTAAACTTCAAGGTGGGATTTGCTATGAGCAACTGAGGAGCTCCTGATTGCTGAAGTTGTCCACCTGGAGTATTGCTGTTGGGAGTGGCACAAAACAATGTTCTGGGAGGTGCCCATTCTCTCTCAGGTACTTAGAGTTCTGATGCTATAATTGGCTAGTTTGACCACCCTGCCGGGGCTCAAAAAGAGGCCTCCTAGAGGCAGAACTGTCTCTGACTGCTGGTGGAGGAAGACGTGCTGCCGAAAGAGACACGTGCTGCTGGGAAAGAGACTATGAGAGACTGTTGGCTGACGGACGGTGGGCTGGGAGAGAGACTGAGCGTTCTTCCTGAACTTGAGTTGTAGCCTGGTGCTTCCCTAACAAACCCCATAATCTGTGAGTTCTGTGTGGTCACTGCAGCGAATTATACAACCCAGGAGAGAGGTGGTGGGTGCTTTGGGAGGAATGGTTGGTGAAAGGGCTGGAGGGAGGCAGCATGTCTGGCCTTGCAGTAATAGGCCTTGGGTTACTGCTGGTAATCCTATCTTCGTCTTGTGGGATTAGAGGAGGTCAGAACATGTGGCCTCCTTGCTGTTTTTGTAGGTACTATGCCACCAGAGCTCCCAATCATTCTTACTAGTCAGTGACTATTAGGTTGATGAAATTAAAACAAAAACACTAAAACTCCACTTAACAAAAATGCAAGAGAAAGGAAGAAAACTGAGTAAGTCTTATACAGCCTGAAAAAGTTTCTTGTTAGGGTCTATAATTCTATACTTATCTTATCCCACATTATTAATTTAGAGACTTCACTTAGATACAATCTAAGCGTTCTACTGTTTACAGTATTGTTTTTTCTTTCCACTTACTCACTTTTTAATATAGTCTCATCCTAAATGATAATCTTCTTGACGTAACTGAGCTAAAGTGCTAATTATATATTTCTAACATACATAAAAATTCTAAATGTTCCTTTCTTTTTAGCATCATCCACATTGAGCATGCTACCCACAATTTGAATGAACTATGAATAGAGTCTAAATGAACTATGTGCCATCCATAAATAATTCTGAGAATCAATACAAGGGTCACCACATTTTTATTACCAGTACTCAGTATATAAAACAAAACAAAAACACTTCAGATCACTACTTCTGTTTTTTTCTGTTTCTTAGGTCGTCTACTTCTCTTCTGTCCTTTCTTTCTCTTTTTAATGAGAACAGCCTTTTCTCCAATAAATAAACTTTTAGAATGTCCTTCTGCATGTTTTGAAGCAAAATTAAATCCTTGCTTAGGTTTGCTGACATTCTTCAAACCTGGATTTGAATTTTGTTGTTTTAATTTTTCTTTATTAATGGAACGCATGACTCTGACTTTCCTTCCCATTAGTTCAGAATTGTTTAATCTCAGAGCAA
Organism: Orycteropus afer afer; assembly: GCF_000298275.1. NCBI lineage: Eukaryota > Metazoa > Chordata > Mammalia > Tubulidentata > Orycteropodidae > Orycteropus > Orycteropus afer. The sequence goes on along the minus strand of NW_006921637.1, from coordinate 1,809,630 downwards.
GATAAACAGCATCTGTATTCTGAAATAAAAAGTAATAAATTAATCTTCAACACAAACTCATCTGTAAAGAAACTAATGAAATCACTACACTAATGGGATAAAAACTATTTTCAAAATTGAATATAGGAACCCTGTTTTCCACTTCCACACCTCAGAAGCCCAATTGAGTATTTTAGCAGCTGTGCCTTATGCATTAAGTCACATTTTAATCTTGTGCCCACAAAATTTTCTCCAAGAAGCTCTCAAGCTGCTTTGTCAAGTGATCAGGTAAGTAATAATCCTATGTTGTTGTTGTTGTTGTCATGTGCAGTTGAGTCGGCCCAGACTCATAGCGACCTCTCCTTGGGTTTTCGAGGCAGTATCACTACGGAAGTGGATTGTCCAACCTTCCTTCCAAGGAGTAGCTGGTGGGTTTGAACCGCCAGCTTTCTGGTTAGCAGTCAAGTGCCTTAGGCACTACACTACCAGAGCTCCCAATAATCCTATAGGTATCATTTTTTCCTCTCTGTAAAGTTAGTGCAATGTAGTAAATTACTTAGTGTGGCTTTTCTACCCATAAGTCTTTGTAAACTCCAAGGTGGGATTTTCTATGAGCAACTGAGGAACTATCCACCTGGGTTATTTCTGTTGGGCGTAGCACAATACAATGTTCTGGGAGGTTCCCACTCTCTCACACATGCTT
>NW_006921637.1:1798023-1799612 GCF_000298275.1 Orycteropus afer afer | reverse complement strand
GGGGACTTTAAAATCAGGATCTCCTCAGTTGCTAATAGCAATTCCCACCTTGGAGTTTACAAAGACTTATGGGTAGAAAAGCCACACTAAGGAATTTACTACACCGCAATAACTTATAAAAGATATTGGCCCCAACATGTAACCTACTCCTTACAAATCATCACTGTGAGAGAACTGAGAGCCCACTAACACAACACCAATCCCTGAGAATATTAAGGAGTAGAAACTCTAATCTCAGTTGCAGCATCTGGTACACACACAGATGTGAAAGGCAAGTTGGAGTTTTTTCTCTTAATAATGTAAAATAAAATACACATATAGAAAACTACACAAAATTGTGTTGTTGTTGTTACTGTTATGTGCCGTCAAGTCAGACCTGACTCATAGTGACCCTTCCATAGGTTTCCGAGGCATTATCACTCCGGAAGTAGATTGCCCAACCTTCCTTTCGAGGAGTGGCTGGTGGGTTTGAGCCGCCAGCCTTCTGGTTAGTAGTCGAGTGCCTTAGGCACTATGCTACCAGAGCTCCCAACACACACACACACACACACACACACACAAATTGTATGTTGTTGTTGTTAGGTGCTGTCGAGTTGTTTCCGACCCATAGCAACCCCATGCACAGCAGAACGAAACACTGCCCAATCCTGCACCAGCTCCATGATCCCTGCTATATTTGAGCCCATCATTGCAGGCACTGTGTCAATCCATCTTGTTGAAGGCTTCCCCTCGTTGACCCTCCACCCTACCAAGCATGACCTCTTTCTCCAGGGAATGGTCCTTCTGACAACATGACCAAAGTAGGTGAGACGAAGTCTGGCCATTCTTGCTTCCAAGGAGCATTTCCGGTGCACTTCCTCTAGGACAGATCTGTTAGTTCTTTTAGCAGTCCATGGTACTTTCAGTATTCTTCACCAGCACCACAACTCAAAAGCATCAACTCTTCTTCGGTTTTCCTTATTCACTGTCCAGATCTCACATGCATACGAGGTAATTGTAAATATCATGGCTTTTGTCAGGTGCACCTTAGTCCTCAAGGAGACATCTTTGCTCCTCAGCACTTGAAAGAGTTCCTTTGCGGATGACCTTCCCAGTGCTACACGTTGTTAATGTCCTGACTGCTGCTTCTATTGGCATCGGCTGCAGAACCAAGCAATGTGAATTCTTTGACAACCTCAATCTTCTCTCCATTTATCGTGATGCTGCTTATTGATCCAGTTGTGAGGATTTTTGTTTTCTTTATAGTGAGATGTAATTCATACTGCAGACTGTGTTCTTCAATCTTCATCAGTAACTGCCTCAAGTCATCCTCACTTTCAGCAAGCAAAGTTGTATAGTCTGTGTATCTCAGGTTGTTAATGATTCTTCCTCCAAACCTGATGCCACGTTTTTCTTCATATAGTCCAGCTTCTTGAATTATTTGCTCAGCATATAGATTGAATAAGTGTAAGGAAAGGATACAACCCTGACACACTCCCTTCTTGATTTTAAACCATGTAGTGTCCCCTTGTTCCATTTGAACGACAGCCTCCTGGTCAAGGTACAGGTTCCTCATGAGTACAATCAAGTGCTTGGGAATTCCCATTCTT
>NW_006921637.1:1790004-1797923 GCF_000298275.1 Orycteropus afer afer | reverse complement strand
TGAATTATCGAACCCAGGAGAGAGGTGGTGGGTGCTCTGGGAGGAACGGTTGAAGAAAGGGCTGGAGGAAGGCAACATGTCTGGCCTGGCAGGAATAGGCCTTGGGTTACTGCTGGTAATCCTGTCTTCCCCTTGTAGGGTTAGAGGAGGTCAGAACATGTGGCCTCCTTGTCGTTTTTGCAGTTAGGTATTAAACCAACTAATCACATGGAATCTTTTAAACCAATAAAACTCCTCTTAATGAAAATCTTTGGATTTTCTTTGGAGGGGTCGCTATGAGTCGGGGCCAACTTGACGGCACATAACAACAACAACAATAATGTTAGGAGGCGCTCTGGTAGTGCAGTGGTTAAGGCATTTGGCTACTAACTGGTGGTTCAAACCCACCAGTTAGTTCCTCTGTGGGAGAATATAAGGCAGTCTGCTTCCATAAAGATTTTGTTGTTGTTATTGTTATGTGCCATCAAGTAGCACCTGACTCATGGGGACCCCCTCCTTGGGTTTCCAAGGCAGTATCACTATGGAAGTAGATTGCCCAACCTTCCTTCTGAGGAGTGGCTGGTGGGTTTGGACCGCCAGCCTCCTGGTTAGCAGTCAAGTGTTTTAGGCTACCAGAGCAGCCTTGGAAACATTGTGGGGCAGCTCTACTCTGTCCTACAGGGTCACTATGAGTTAGAATCGACTGGATGGCAGTGAGTTTTAATAATGTTAGGCATGAAATAATGTTGTATGTAGTCAACTAAATACAACAAATTTTGTATAAAAGACTAAAATTGTCTTCTAACTAAGAGAATAGTCAATTATTTTCTCCATTTTACAGAAGGGGAAATTGAGACTCAGAGAAGCAGTACCCTCCACACCCTATATCCAAAACATTATTATGAACTCAGTTTTCTTAAAATACAATTTGATGGTTAAAATGATAGCTATATTAGAATAGATGAAATGGTAGTAGCAATCCCTCCCAGTTCATTTTCAAAGGACAGTGATAATGTATGAGTCTGTCATACCTCAAACAGTACATAGCCAAATCCTTTGCCAATACCAGTCACTTGGTCTCTCATAATTCTCACAGCCACAATACTTCCACAGTCCAAAAAATGTTCCTCAACAGCAGATTCTTCAATTTCTGAAATAAAATATAGCCAAAACAGAAATTAAGACTTGGAATCCCCCTAGAAAGCTGGAAATTTTTCATAATAAAATTTACATATCCAAAACAAAAAAGCCAAACCCACTGACATTAGGTAGATTCTGTCTCAGAGTGACTCTGTAGATAGCCATGAAAATTAGTCTATTTATACTTCATTCTTCATTCATTTTTCCCATATTTTAATAATAAACAGGTACCTTATTTATTTAAAGAAACTTACTGTAAGGGAGATTCCCCACAAATACTGATCTCTTGTCCCTCTGAAACACAAAGAGAGTTAAGAAAAAAACACACAAGCAGAAGGCATCCTAAAATCCACCCTTTCCTTCACACTCTCCCATGCAGGCCTGGTTATTCCTCCTGAATTAGCTACCCATCTCTCTCTCATCTCGTTTGATGATGTACTTATTCCATCTTCCCACCTGGGCTATGAGTGAGTGCCACCAGAGTGAGTGATGTTTTATTCACAGCTGGCACTAACAAATGGTGGTGCTCAAGAAAGGCTTGCTCTATTAGGGTAGGCAAAGTTTGTATATAAAGGGCCTTGTGGTCTCTGTCACCAACTACTCAACTCTGCTGTTAAAGCAAGAAAGCTGCTACAGACAATAGGTGAATGAATAAGAGTATCTATGTTGCAGTAAGGACCTCTGGTGACATAGTGCCTCAGGCACTTGACTGCTAACCAGAAGGTTAGTGGTTCAAACCCACCAGCAGCTCCACGGAAGGAAGAGGAAGCAATCTACTGCCATAAAGATTTACTGCCTCGTTGGGACCATAGCTGCAGAGGACATAAAGCTCAATTGGCATAACATGCTACATAAAAACATTGTTCCACATCCTACTTTGACAAGCAGCAACTGGGGTCTTAAAAGCTTGCAAGCAGCCATCTAGATGCAATGATGGATCTCCCCTCATCCAGAGCAAAGAAGAATGAAGAAAACCAAAGACACATGGAAACAATTAGTCCAAGTGACTGGTACACCATGTGATCCTCAGCCTAAATGAGTATGAGACCAGAAGAACTAGATAGTGCCCAGCTACCACTGTCAACCACTCAGAGAGGGATCTATGTAGGAGATCTTGGATAGAGTGGGAGAACAATGTGGAACAAAACTCAAAATCATTTGGAAAAAAAAAAAAGACCAGGTTTGCTGGTCTGATAGAGCCTGTTCGAACCACTGAAACTATGGCCCCTGGCTGCCCTTTAGGTCTGGAATTGAACTCACACCTGTGGCTTCCAGCCAAACAAAAGATAGGCATATGAGCTGAACATTTACAACAGACAGATATACTCCTTGGAGAGATCAATCATGGGAGAATAGAAGGGCTGTGTATGCACAGGGAGATAGCCTGGGGGCAGGAGTGCAGGGAAGAGGTAACTATTGGGAGGAAGTGGGAAGGGAGCTGTTGCATTGTGGTAAATTGGAGTCAATGTCATGAGACAAAGTATATGTGAGTGTTGTATGGAAAGCAAATTAGTTCTGTAAATTTCCACCCAAATCACAATAAAAATTTAAAAACAAACAAGTAAAGATTTACCACCTCAGAAACTCAATAGGGGTCACTATGAGTTGGAATTGACTCGATGGCAGTGACTTTATTTTTTTGGTATGTTCCAATAAAACTTTATCAACAAAAATGGTGGTGGGTGGATTTAGCAACCACAGGTTTTCTGACCCCTGTGTCATATCCAATAAAAGCCAGTACTTTCGTCCAGGTCTTTTTCATTTCTAAACTAAGTTACTCTGACAGCAACTGAAAATGAACTCTGTTTCTGTGGCAAACACTTATAATCCTTCCCTCACTTCCAGAGAGACCTTTGCAAAAGGTGTATTTTGCCACCTCACTCCCTTGTTTAAAATTTTAAAACAGCTGCTAGACAAAATCCAAACCCATCAGCATGGCAACCAAGGGTATTCATGTTTTGGCTTCTATTGCTCCAGCACACCTCGTCATTGTCTCCTGTACCTCATACTTTCTATCCATAGGAAGCTCTTGCCATTCCCTTGGCAAATTACGGTGTGTGTCCCCATCATTCATGCTGATGTTCTTGCCCAGATGTGCCCTTCAGCTTTTTTTTTGAGGGTGGGGATGGGGAGAAATGAGGAGGGAATGGCTTGAACAACATCTTACTCATCTTTCAAAACTGATTTAAGACCTGTTTTCTTGGAATCCTTCCTTGACTCTTGCTTGCACCTACCCAAGTTAAATGCCCCTTTCCTGTGCTGACTAAGAGCATCCTGTGCATTTATCATATATTTACCATAAAATCACGTAATGATCTGTTTATCTTATTGTTTCCACCTTTATACTGTGGGCTTCTAGAGAACTAAGACTGTCCTATCAGTATACTAGACACAGAGGAGATATACAAATAATGCTTAGTGAATGATTGAACTTTCTTGACCTCAGTCTATAAAATGTCAGACCAGATGACTTCTAATGTTTCTGCTTGCCATAATATTCTAGGAATATTCAATCTAATAGCTGGGGTGGGGGAAGTATTCAAGCAGAAGAGACTTTATTTTTTAAACTAATGTTGACTAAAAGCCCTTGTGCCACTCTAAGCACCACTACTATTACCACAGGGGAGAAAGACTGTTTTCGTTTGTGATTTTCCTTATGCTCACACTACTAATTCCACTCCCCTCAGCAAAAGCTTTGAAGGAAATACTTTTCTCTGCAAAGTTACAGTTAACTTCTTGTAAACAAAATTAAATACTACTTACAGATGAGCTCTCAGATGCAAGATCAACTCTAATATGAAATCCATCTGCAATTTGGGTCCCATTTCTATAAATATAAGGGAAAATGATTAAAAGTGAGCACTGAGTTATTGTAATATTAGCTTTAAAGAAAACAGAATAAAAAACGTACTCACACATATTTAAATACAATGTTGTTGTTTTTAGGTGCTGTCAACTCAGCTCCAACTCATAGCCACCCAACGTACAACAGAACGAAACACTGCCCGGTCCTGCGCCAGCCTTACAATCCTTGCTATACCTGACCCCAAAGTTGCAGCAACTGGGTCAATCCATCTCGATGAGGTCCCTTCCCCTTTTTCGTCGACCCTCCACTTTACCAAGCATGATATCCTTCTCCAATGGTCCCTTCTGACAACACGACCAAAGCAGGTGAGGCAAACCGGCCATTCTTGTTTCTAAGGAGCATTCCAGCTACACTTTTTCAGGAGAGATTTGTTCATTCTTCTGGTTGTCCATGGTATTTCAGTATTCTTCACCAATAACACAACTCAAAAGCATCAACTCTTCTTCAGTCTTGTTATTCACTGGCCAGCTTTCACAAGCATATGAGGAGACTGAAAATACTATGGCTTGGGTTAGGAGCACCTTAGTCTTCAAAAGACATCTTTGCTCTTCAAAACTTTAAAGAGGTCTTTTCCAGCCGATTTCCCCAGTGCAATAAGCTGTCATCTGATTTCCTGACTGCTGTTTCCTTCAGTGTTGATTGTGGAACCAAGTAATATCAAATCTTTGACAACTTCAATCTCTTCTCCATTTATCATGATGCTGCTTATTGGTCCACTTCTGAGGATTTTCATTTTCTTCATGTTCAGGTGTAATCCAAATTGCAGACTGTAGTCTTTAATCTTCATCAGTAAGTGCTACAAGTCATTTTCACTTTCAGCAAGCAAGGCTGTGTTGTCTGCATGTTAACAACTCTTCCTCCAATCCTGATGTTGTGTTCTTCTACATATAGTCCAGCTTCGTGGATTATCTGCTCAGCACACAGATTGAATAAGTATGGTGAAAGGATATACTCCTGGCACACTCCATCCTGATTTTAAACCATGCAGTACCCCCTTGTTCTGTTCGAACAACAGCCTCCTGGTCCATGTACACATTCCTCATGAGCACAATTAAAACCCCACTGCCACTGAGTCAATTTTAACTCCTAGAGACCCCCATTGGGCTCCCAAGGCAGTAAATTTTTACGGAAGTAGATTGCGCTGTCTTCCTTTCACAGAGTGGCTGGTTTGAACCGTCAACCTTCTGGTTAGCAGTTAAATGCCTTAGGCACTGTGTCACCAAAGCTCCTTTCATGAGCACAATTAAGTGTTCTGGAATTCCCATTCTTCTCAATGTTATCCATAATTTGTTATGATCCACAGAGTCGAATGCTTTTGCATGGTCAATAAAACAGAAGTTAACATCTTTCTGGTATTCTTTGCTTTCAGCCAAAATCCATTTGACACCAGCAATGATATCCCTTGTTGTATGCCCTCTTCTGAACCCAGCTTGCACTTCTGGAAGTTCCCTATCAATGTACTGCTGCAACTGTTTCTAAATTATCTTCAGTAAGATTTCACTTGTGTGTGACACTAATGATACTGCTTGACAATTTCCACATTCTGTTGGATCACTTTTTTATGGAATGGGTACAAATAGGGATCTCTTCTAGTCAGTTGGCCAGGTAGCTGTCTTCCACATGTCTGGATTCATAAGTAAGTGCCTCCACCACAGCATCTGATTGTTGAAATATCTCAATGGGTATTCCATAAATTCCTAGAACTTTGTTTTTCACCAATTTCTTCTATTCAGTTTCTTCCTTCACTACCATTGGTTCTTGATCATATGCTACCTCCTGAATTAGATGAACAGTGACTAAGTCTTTTTGGTACAGTGACTGTGTATTCCTTCAATCTTTTATTTATTTATTTATTTTTATGTTTCCTGGATCATTCAATATTTAGCCCATAGAATCTTCCAGTACTGCAAGTCAAGGCTTGGATTTTTTTTCTTCAGTTCTTTCAGCTTGAGAAATGCTAAGTGTGTTCTTCCCTTTTGGTTTTATAACTCCAGGTCTTTGCACAATTCATTGTAGTAACTGACTCCGTCTTCTTGAGCTGCTCTCGAAATCGTCTATTCAGCTCTTTCATCTTATCATTTCTTCCATTTGCTTTAGCTACTCTCCATTCAAAAGCAAGTTTCAGAGTCTCTTTTGACACCCATTTTGGTCTTTTCTTCCTTTCCTATCTTTTTAATGACCTTTTGCTTTCTTCATGGATGATGTTCTTGATGTCATCCCACACTTCATCTGGTTTTTGGTCACTGGTGTTCAATGAGTCAAATCTATTCTTCAGATGTTCTTTAAATTCAGGAGGGATATAACCAAGGTCATATTTTGGCTCTCGTGGACTTGAACTTGCATATGAGCAACTGATGGTCTGTTCTACCGCCAGCACCTGGCCTTGTTTTGGCTGAAGATATTGAGTTTCTCCATAGTCTCTTGCCACAGATGTAGTTGATTGGATTCCCGTGTATTACATCTAGTGAGGTCCATGTGTATAACGACCATTTATGTTGCTGAAAAAAGGTATTTGCAAAGAATAAGTCATTGGTCTTACAAAATTCTATCATGTGATCTCCAGCATCATTTCTATCACCAAGGCCGTATTTTCCAACTACTGGAGATTCTTTAGTTTCCAACTTTTACATTCCAGTCACCAGTAATAATGAACACACCTTGATTATATGTTTGGTCAATTTCAGACTGCATTAGTTAGTAAGTCTTCAGTTTCCTTGTCTTTGGTGGTTGGTGCATAAATTTGAATAGCAGGAGTATTAACTGGTCTTCCTTGTAGGCATATGGATATTATCCTATCACTGACAGCACTGTACTTCAGGATATTTCTTGAAACATTTTTTGTGACAATGAATGCCACACCATTCCTCTTCAATTTGTCACTCCCAGTATAGATCATATGGTTGTCTGATTTAAAATGGTTTAAACCAGTCCATTTCAACTCACTAATACCTAGAATATTGATCTTTATGCATTCCACTTCATTTTTTATAACTTCCAACTTTCCTAGATTCATACTTCGTAGATTTCATGTTCCAATTATTAATGGATTCTGTAGATGTTTCTTCCCATTTTGAGTCATGCCACAGCAGCAAATGTAGGTCCCAAAAGCTTTATTCCGTCCATGTCATTAAGATCGACTCTACTTTGAGGAGACAGCTCTTTCCCAGTCGTATTCTGAGTGCCTTCTGACCTGTGGGCTTCATCGTCCAGTACTATATCAGACAATGTTCCAGAGCTATTCACAAAGTTTTCCAGTAATGTATCAGACAGTGTTTCACTGCTATTCATAAGGTTTCCACTGGCCAATACTTTAAAAAGTGGACGGCCCCTTCCTTCTTCTGAGTCTGTCTTAGTCTGGAAGCTCTGCTGAAACCTGTCCACCATGGGTGACTCTGCTAGTATTTGAAATACCAGTGGCATAGCCCCAGCCTCACAGGAACATGCAAGCCACCGTAGTACAACAAACTGCCTTAAATACAGTAACTCTGTTTAAACCTTTAAGAAATAAAATTACCTTTTCAATGCTTTTGTAGCAGCACTGACATCCTTAAATACAACATAAGCATTAATATTTTTCTGATCAGGATGAATTTTACGTCTACATCAAAGAAAAAAGAAAAAAAAATTTGTTAATCTCAAAGCTGCTAAAATAAATACAGCTTTTTTTTTTCTATTTTCAATCAATACATATAGAAGAAATACTGGGGGGAAATTTCATTTCTTTGAACAAATACATAGCAACAACTCAAAAAGTAATATATAACTACAAAAACGGCAAGGAGACCACATGTTCTGAGCTCCTCTAACCCTACAAGGGGAAGACAGGATTACCAGCAGTAACTCAAGGCCTATTACTGCAAGGCCAGACATGCTGCCTCCCTCCAGCCCTTTCGCCAACCGTTCCTCCCAAAGCACCCACCACCTCTCTCCTGGG